>NC_134484.1:441731039-442031039 GCF_040206685.1 Ascaphus truei
TATGCTCCTCTCTCTCTTTCTCTCACCCCCCTTCTCTCACTCCTCTCACTCTCTTACTCCTCTCTCTCTCTCTTTCTCTCACCTCTTCTCTCTCTCTCTCTCTCTCTCTCTCTCTCTCACGCCTCTCCCTCTCTTACTCCTCTCTCTCTTTCTCTCACCCCCTTCTCTCTCTCACTCCTCTCGCTCTCTTGCTCCTCTCTTTCTTTCTCTCACCCCTTCTTCTATCTCTCTCTCTCACGCCCCTCTCTCTCTTATTCCTCTCTCTCTTTCTCTCACCCCTTCTCTCTATCTCTCTCTCTCTCTCATGCCCCCCCCTCTCTTATTCCTCTCTCTCTTTCTCTCACCCCCCTTCTCTCTCTCTCTCTTTCACGTCTCTCCCTCTCTTACTCCTCTCTCTCTTTCTCTCACCCCCCTCTCTCTCTCTCTCTCTCCCTCTCTTACTCCTCTCTCTCTTTCTCTCACCCCCTTCTCTCTCTCACTCCTCTCGCTCTCTTGCTCCTCTCTTTCTTTCTCTCACCCCTTCTTCTATCTCTCTCTCTCACACCCCTCTCTCTCTTATTCCTCTCTCTCTTTCTCTCACCCCCTTCTCTCTATCTCTCTCTCTCATGCCCCCCCCCCCCTCTCTTATTCCTCGCTCTCTTTCTCTCACCCCCTTCTCTCTATCTCTCTCTCTCATGCCCCCCTCTCTTATTCCTCTCTCTCTTTCTCTCATCCCCTTCTCTCTATCTCTCTCTCTCATGCCCCCCCCCCTCTCTTATTCCTCTCTCTCTTTCTCTCACCCCCTTCTCTCTCTCTCTCTCTCTCTCTCTCTCTCTCTCTCTCTCTCTCTCTCTCTCTCTCTCTCTCTCTCTCTCTCTCTCTCTCTCTTACGCCCTCCCTCTCTTACTCCTCTCTCTCTTTCTCTCATCCCCTTCTCTCTCTCACTCATCTCACTCTCTTACTCCTCTCTCTCTTTCTCTCACCCCTTCTCTCTCTCACACCCCTCTCCCTCTCTTTCTCTTTCTCTTTCTCTCTCTCTCTCTCTCTCTCTCTCTCTCTCTCTCTCTCTCCTCTCTCTCTCTTATTCACCTCTCTTTCTTACTGCCCCTCCTCTCTCTATAGAAGAAGTTGGGCCCGACCTCTGCGGCCAGTCCCAGGACACATGTCCCACGGTCTACATGAAGTGCGTCACCGGTCACCCGTCATCGATGTCCTGAGCCCCCTAGCTCAAGGGACTTACACATTTATGATGTTTATACTTGTTTGATTCAGTAGATTGTCTACTTCAGAGGTGGGCCAAGTCCAGTTCTCAAGGGCCACCAATAGGCCAGGATTTAAGGCTATCATCATTGAGATATTGTTGCCATAAAATCCACATATGCGATAACATTGTGTCAAGGGGCTTGCCACAGCAACAAATTAAATAAATAAGAGCTAATAAACACCACATAGTACCTGGCAAAACATACTTATGATTTATTTTTACAAAACTAAACACTAAGGGGCTTATGCACTAAGCGGCGGAAAAAATTCGCCGGGCTGTTGAAATCGCCATTTTTGACAGCGGTGCTATCACGGGATGCAGAAAGCCCAGAATACCTGTGATAGCAACATTTGCAAAACTGGCGAGTAGCCGGCGACGTGATGATCGCCCCTCTGAAAAGGGCTCACCCGGTGATTTCTTTCTCTGTAGAGAATGCTGCTCAAAGAGAGCCGCCTCTCCCTGCGCAAATCTCGGCATAGATCAAAAGTTTGTAATACAAATTGTAATACTAGTGTATTGTAGCAGGGGGTCTCCGGAGCAGAACCTCGTTGCTTTGAGGTCCGGGGACTCACTGCTTCCTGAGGTACAGGCCCCGTTATGGGGTGCCGGTATCTCCTATGCATTTTATTCCCATGGTCACGTGACACGGGACATTTAAATGCATAGGAGATACCAGCACCCCATACCGGGGCCTGTATATCAGGAAACTGGGGCTCCCCGGACTTCAAATCAATGCGGTTCTGCTCCGGAGACCCCCTGCTACAATATTCTAGTATTAAAACCCAATAAAAAATAACCAAATAAAACATTTAACAAATTTGTTACCGTCGCGGCTATCCGCTATGGTAATGAAGCTGCTTTAATGTAATTTTTATTAATAGTTTGCTCCCGCACAAAAGGATGTGATATCCCTTAAAGGGATGTCACATTCTTTTAAACTAATGTAACCTATCACATGGTACAGCAACCAATAGGATTGTCTTCAATTCCATTGGCTGTAATACCATGTGATATAGCCATGTGGTTTTAAGGATGTGACGTACCTCCCTTGGAGATGATGTCACATCCTTAACAACAAAAAAAGGAGGCGGGCACATGATACAGCGTCCAATCAGATTGGAGCTGTACCATCTGACCTAAAAATATGATGTCACCAGCCATATATAAGGCCTGTACGTCTCATTTAAAAGGAAGAAGACGACGAGAGAACATCCTGTTCTGGATTTACCATTGGGGTTTGGATTGACAGATAGAAGATTAAAGAAAAGAAAGAAATAATGACAAATGAAGAAAGAAGACGGTGATAGAAGATAAAAGAAAGAAGAATTTTGTTACCTGTTCCAGATCTTCAAGGTGGATGGCGTTGGATTGACTTTGATGACGTCGCGGTACGAGAACTTCCTGATACGCCGGGATTAAGAGTGTCAATGCTTCTAACGGTAAGACAAAGATTGAATGTATATTATTTTATTTTTACAGGTTTTTTTATTGTATTTTTTTTATTTTATGTTTTTCATTGCCCATTGCCTGATAATGTATTAATTTGTGCCCCTTTATGGTACAGATAAATACAGTGATAGCCAATGCATTTTTTGGCATATGCTTGTTTTCTATTGACTGTTATTTTTTCTATTTTGTTTATTGTTTGGATTAAATTGTTTAGAATTTGGATGGCTTGCTTTTAGTACATTTTAGGATTGTTTAGCATTTTTAATTCATAATTAGTTTTGTTGGCTACTGGTTTAAATTAATTAATTGATTTGTTGGCTAGTGTTGTAAATTAATGAATTGCTTTGTTGGCTAGTGGTTTTATTTGTTTAATAGTTGGCTTGGATAGTTGTTTATTTAATTGAATTGTTTTGGAATAACATAATTGTAATAATTTTGCTATTTTGGTAATAGATAATTATTTGTGATGTGTTCTATTAGGCTATTTAGTTCTTTTATTGTTGGGGTGTTTATGTGCTTCTGTATTTATGTGATAATTGAGTATTTTTAGCCTTAATAATTTTTAGATTGACCATTGAGTGACATAGTGGCCTATCATGCCCATATTATATGGGTATGATATACCACTGTGCCAATCAATGGGTACAGGGTGGGTATAGTGAGTCCAGGGTGGGTGGTCATGCCTCATGGGTGGGTAGTGGGGGAAGGGGTTAACCCCTTAATTACTATAGCGGTTATTAACTGCTATGGCGATTAAGGGGTCAGGGGCCATTAGATTGTATTATTTATTGTATTCTTTCTGGCAATGGAGGATATGGACCTTCAATATGCTGATGAGGATGCCCTTCATGATGGAAGGGGTAAATTGAATGTTTTATTTACTTTATTTATGCTGGGTGGCTAATGTTTGATTTTATAAAGGGCAAATGAGCTATATATCTGGATAATAGTAATTTTGCCCTTGCCCATTACTGTACTGTATGTGTTGTGGGAGGGGGGGGGGGAATAAGGGGGAGGGGGAAGTGTATTTATTGCAATCTATTCCACATTTTTTTTTGCAACAGGATTGGTACCGCAGGCCAGCGGGGACCCCCGCCGACCTCTGGTATCAATCCTGTGTATGAGAAAATAAAAAATGTTTTTATGTGGGGGCACAGGGGTGGGTGGTTTGTGTATTGGTGGTTTGTACATATTGTAATGTTTATTGGGAGCAACTTCCCCCTTCACTCACCCCATCTGCCCCCAATAAAGCTGCTGTTGTTCCTTAACCTCTTCATTGCCTTAGTGGTTAGCCGCTAAGGTAATGAAGTTGCCTGTAAATGCATTTTTATTGCATGGGGTTCATGCTGGGGGTCTCTAGTGCTGATATTAATGGGTATCAGCTCCAGAGACCCCCAGCATTAATCTGTCCCTTTCTCGCCACTTCTCGACAGCTTCTCACCACCTTCCTGCAAACTTTTCCTGGCGGGAGGATTTTGAGAGTAAATCTCCATTCTAGAGCCGCGTTTAGTCCCAATAAGCTAATCGGAGCTACTAGAATTACGCAAGTTTGAAAACCTGCCGATAAGTGGCTAATCGCCGCTCGCTTGGTGATATTTTTTCTCTCGGAATAAAAAATGCAAAAAAGGGCTTTTATCGGCGACTTATCGGGGCTTCCTGAATCGCAATCGGCCTTTTTGGTGAAAAGGCCTCGATAAGTGGCTTATCGGCATTTAGTGCATAGGCCCCTAAGGCTGCATTTATAGTTAGGGCTACGGCGACTGTGACGTTGTGCAGCGCCGTAGCAAGTGCATGTAGTCCGTCGCGAGTGCCCATAGTGGGCATGACCGCAATGGCTGATGTCATGCAGTCGCGATCACTGGAAGTGAAAGGATTTTTACTTCTTCAGCGATCGGCGAGTGATGTCAGCGGCACGTGAGCGGTTCAGCCAAAGAGGGCGAAGATAGCCCTTACTATAAACCAGCGGTGCGCAAACTGGGGGGCGCGCCCCCCCCCCCCGGGGGTTGTGAGATTTTGCTGTGGGGGCGCGGGCAGTTGCAGAGGCCCCACGCTCTTCCCCCAGGCATTTAAATGAAATGCCGGGGGATTGCGTGACGCCCCTGCACCACTCGACTTACCGGGATTCCGCCGGCTGTGTGACACATCGCCATGGCAACGCGGCATCAAATGACGCCGCGGGCCATGTGACATGACGCCACACGCGTCAAATAATGCCGCAGATGACGTGACGTCACATGACCCCGCAGCGTCATTTGACGCGGATACAAGGTAGGGGGGGGGCAAGTGCAGCTTCAAAAGTGTGTGCTCCTCTGCTATAAACGCAGCTAAAAGTACACAGCACAGGCATGCAAATTCGTTCCTCCCAAAATTATCATGCATAGAGTTTAAGTGACCTCTAGTGGATGTTTTTCGGGTACTGCAGTTTAGCACTTTTTATGAGGAGGTCAAGAAAACGTAAACTACCTTTAAGAAGTAGTTTTAAACCTATGATGCAGAACACTGATTATGTATTTCCACTGCCCTGTACACACAGTGAAAAAGAGTCTGCCTCTAGCTAAAGTATTAAAGACAGGAAAAGTGTCAATGCCCTTTAGACTAGGCATTAGTCTGACAAGAAAACATACGTGTAAAGAATTGAACAGTATAATTGGACAAATCTAACCCTGCTAACAGCAAAAAAAATGTCCGTATTCATTTTTCTGGAAATTAATTACGACACATGTTGTAATTTCTTAGGGGCCTCTGATTTGAGGGGTGTCTGTCAATCAAGTGTTTCTTTACTCTTAGCCCACCTGGCCCAGAGAGTCAATGAGGGGAGGAAGACAGAGGGTTCTGGCAGTGCAGGCACCCGCTGAACACACAGACATCATACAACCAGCCAGAGGAAATCCAATCCCTCCTCACCATGTTTACAAACTGACTTAGAAAATGATTTAAAAATAACTATAGGCGTTAGATTTTGGTAACCACCCAGATGTAACTCCTTACACTTATCACTGGCATTAGTTCACTTTGATCCTAGGACAGGTTGCCCCTTTGAATGGGTGTTTGCCTTAATGGAATTGACCATTTTAAATAAAATTACAAGTTCACACTCTTCCTACAGTCACAGCCTTTATCTGTCCAGGGAAACATCAAAACCGCAATCAGGGTCTAACTTACATAGTTACATACTGTAGTTACATAGTTACATTGTTACATTGTTACATTGTTACATTTTAGATGAGGATGAAAAAATACATATGTCCATCACGTTCAACCTATGCTACATTTAGACATCAGATACTTTATCCTATATTTGTATTTACCCCGTCCTTTGTTGCTGGTGAAATCTCCTTTCCTCCAACCTTAAGGGATGACCTGTGTCGTTTGTACTGCCATTGGGATGAATAGTTCTTTTGAAAGCTCCTAATATTGTCCCAGAATATATTTGTATATAGTTATCATATTTCGTCTTAGAAGCCTCTTTGCCAATGTAAACAAAACTAAATTAGCTAGCCTCTCCTCATAAATCACATTTTCCATCCCCCCTTTATTAATTAAGGGGCTCTTCTCTGCACTTTTTCTAGTTTCATAATGTCTTTTTTGGAGTGATGCGTAAAACTGTACTCCATATGCACGGTGTAGTCTTACTAATAGAGATACTGTATGTGCAAGTATTCATTTTTCACACTAGGATATTTTTGCACCCACAGTTTACCTTTACAATAAGGGAACTTTATTACTGGCTTTGGCCAGCTTTTAACTGCACTAAATCATAAATAAGTATATGCTTAATTTATTTAACCCCTTCAGGGCACTTTCACATACTTCACAAAGTTTAGTCTACAGGACAATAAGAAATTGCATATATTCAGTGGAGGTACCTGCTAAACGGAGTTTACCTTGACGAGGTTGTTTTGTTCAAAGATGCAACCAAATAACTCCTTTGTTACACAGATTTATACTAAATATAAATCTAAATTCTAAATATATGGTAGGGAGTCAATAAAGGGTTCCCATTTTGTAAAGAAATTCTCAGTTTTTTGTTCCTTATTGGTCTCCGTTTCCATTTTATCTAAGGTCATTAGCGGAGTGGGAAATGTTTTAACCGTTTCCAAGTTTGGAGGGTTACTTCACCCATTGCACCATTATAGACTTTCTGGCTGCCAGGAGTATAATTTCAGAAATCCTTGGGATTCCAGAGTCCCCATTAACTTCTTTCCACCCCTCCATGTTCCCAAATAAAACCTATAGAGCTTCCTTCACAGTTACCACTTTTGTCATGTCATGTATATATATTAGAATCTGGTCCCAAAAATCAGATATACATGGGCATTCCCATAGGTAGTTTTTTAAGATCTGCTTTAATAAGCAGACCTTTCGGGCATTTATTTTTATCCTTTTCTTTCTTTTTATATTCAAACGCATAATATGCTCTATGTAGTAAATTGTAATTCCCTCCATGTCTCTGATATAATTATTTTCCTGGTTCTACCCAATCCTATCTGCAAAGAGTCAATTTCAGTTATTTTTGGGAAGTCCTTGTTCCACTTGACGACCACTTTTTGCAATTGCTTGCCATGGTCTTTATCTCAGATCCAATCATATAATTCAGAGATCGTATATGTAATATTATTTTCAGTCCTAAAGTAGCTAACTAAAATGTTGTTTTCTAATAGCTTTCTTATAGTTCTCTAGGCTCTTACAGTAATGTATGATCTGCATGTAGGGGAAGTAGTGAGATTGTGGGAATTCCTTCTTAACTCTGAGCTCTTCAAATGACATAAAGCATTCCCGTTCTGTATCTACCAGCTGCCCTATATTTTTTATTCCCTTGGTTTCCCACGCCTTAAACATATTTTGAGATCGACCTCGTTCAAATTTCATGTTACCTTGTATAGGCAAAAATATGGATATTTTGTAGAACATCCCACACTTATTTCTCAGTGTCTTCCACGTGGCCCATGTATCTTTTATCAGTGGATTCCCTCAAGTCGTGTGTAGGATCTCTTTCAGCATCATTGGGAGCACCATTTGCTCCTCAAGTTTTGTACAGGAATATATTTCTTTGTCCATTAGCCAGTCTCCCATATGCCTGGCTATGCATGCCAAATTGTATTTTCTAATGTCAGGTTAACTCACTCCACCAAGTTCCTTTGGGAGAAATAGTTTTGACATTGCAATTCTATTTCTGCCTTTGTTCCATATACACTTATTTATTGCACTATTAATAAATGTTATGTCTGCATGGTGAACCAGGATAGGCAGCATCTGCAATGGGTATATAATCCTAGCCAAGCTGATCATCTTAACGAGTTGGCATCTACCCGCTAAGTTCAATGGGAGGCCTTGTCAGCTTTCCAGCTCTTTAATCACTTTGGTAAGAATTGATTTAAAATTGCTGACGTACAATTTTTCTAGGTCGGGGTCTATATTAACCCCCAAGTATTTGATTGGCTGTCTGATCTTTTTAAAAGGGAGGTCTTCCTCCCACCTAACATTATTGTTGCGAGACAGCACTAGAATTTCAGTTTTGGAGGAATTAACTATAAACCCCATACATTTTCCATATTCTTTAAGTGTCTCATATATTTTTTTAACCACTGTTTCCGGATTAGAGACAAACATTAGAAGGTCATCCGCAAAAAGAGCCAACTTCACTTACTTATTTCCTATTTCAATGCCTTTATAGTCTGCCATGTCCCCAAGGAACATAGCTAATGATTCCATTGCTATGTTGAATAGCAATGGCGACAAGGGACACCCTTCCCTTGTTCCTCTGTATAAATTGAATTCCTGGGAGAGTATTCCCGCTGCCATGATCCGTGCCTTTGGACCCTCATACATAGTTCTAATCATGTTAAGAAACATGCCCGATATTCCCATTCTTTGAAGTATATCAAATAAAAATTCCCATCTAACATTATCAAAGGCTTTTTCTGCATCTACTGAAGTAATTACATTGTTCCTATTATCTTGTGGATTTGATTTGGTCCAGTAAAGGGCTCCTAATACTTTTGTTATGTTCTTCACTGAAGATCTACCCTTTACAAACCCTGTCTGATCTTTATGGATCAGACCTGATAATACCGCGGCCAGCCTCTCTGCCAGAATTTTTGAGAGAATTTTTACATCCTGATTTAATAAGGATATGGGTCGATATGAACTTGGCACAAGTGGGTCATTACCTTCTTTATGTAAAATTCTGATGAATGCTGTTTTCCCGGTTCTCAAATATTTCCCTCTGTCTACTATCTCTTTGAAGGCGTTTTGCAGGGGTAGTCCTACTTCTGGCCACAAGATCTTATAGAATTCAGCCGTAAAGCCATCAGGCCCTGGTGCCTTCCCATTTTTAAGTTTCTTTACGACAGCCTCTATTTATTCCCTGGTAATTTGAGCATTAAGTTCTTGTTGCTCTTCATCCGTTATTTTTGGGAACTTTAATCCCTGTAAAAACTTCTATTGAGCTACATCATCCTGCTCACTGGTAGTATACAGATTTTGATAAAAGTCCCCAAAACACTGTACATATTTCTGCAGGAGCTGATGTTAGTTCACCTGAAGCTTTACACATCCTAAGTATGTGTTTTGGCTGTGCAGCTCATCTAACTAGATTTCCTAATAATTTGGCACATTATCTTTGAGCCTTTGATTCTTGGCTGAGAAATGTCTTTGCCTTTTTTACCCATTTTAACCTGCCCATTACGCCTGCACCGTACTGGGCAAAACACAGCGAATATGTCATTATAATTGTTGCATTTTTGCACGGTGAATATGTCGTTCCAGAAACTCAGTATTCCATTTCTTAATTCCTCTTTGTTGGATGGCTTAACAACCTTTCTTAAATGATCCTTCATTGCATGCCAGACCAATTCTATCAGGTTCAAATCTGGTGATCTGGAACGGGAGGGAGAAAAATGGCGAATTAGTTGATCAGATAAAAACTGTTTAAAACAATGAGAAATAGTTACTGTACACTGGAACACTTACTCCGGTGGCATCTTAACTCAGCTGATCCCGCTGACAAGAATATAGGTAGAAGAGGCGGTATGTTTAGGGTCATTGTCCTGGAAAAAAAAGTGTCCACCAGATGGGAAATCATGCCTAATGTATTGAGCAAAACGGGTGACAATTTGCTCTTGAAAAATACTTTAAAATATACTTCCTGGAACAAGAAAAGAAAGAACTATGAAAAAGATGAACATTGGGGAACAGAATACACTACAGTTGTACAGTGCATAAGGCTACAGCATGTGACTTTGTGCATTCTTTAACCCTCAAAGATGATTATGCATCCTGGTCCACATCTAGAGATCGCACCCCACACATGCGTCTTCAGTGGGTGCTTGGGCCGGTAATTCAGAGATAGCCGTCCTTTTTTGCGGAATGCAAAAGTGGCAAATCTTTCAAAAGCTACCGTTGTCTCGTCAGAAAAGATGACATCCTGAAAAGTCTCGCCACTTTTGACCATGCCCGTGCTTCTTCACTCTTTTTATCTTGTTGGCCTCCCTCATCATGGGATATGCTCTGTAATGATAAGGAAGAATTTTACAGGGGCTGTACAGGCGAACCACAGTTACCTAAAGTACAGTACTGTACAATACTTTAACTGTACTGTCCTAACTACTGCATAGAAATTACAGTATAGTATCAACTGTGTTGTATCACTCTGCATACTGTACAGTAAGTCACTTACTTTACACATCCATATTTCCATCCCAATTGGCTTTTCATTGACCTGATGCTGTCTCAGATGCTGTGATATTGTGACTCTCCTCTAGAATAGTCTTGACTGTTTCAGCACAGCGCTCATCATTAGCCTCGCTGATTTCGTCCACCAGATGCTTTGCTGTCCTACGGGTTTTTGTTTTTTTTAACTTGTTCTTTATTGTTTTTTTAACAGCATTACAAGAAATGCATACATTCATTGTTTCATAGAATTCCCAACATCAAAACATAGTTATTCAATATTTCCAGCAAAATGAAAGAAAAATAATTAATGAAAAGAGGGGAGGAGGGGAGGGGGCAGGGAGGGGGGGGGTGGGCGTTCTGTCGACAGCTATCCATTATTTGTGGATTTTGCCCTCTATCCCCTCCATGAGGGTATTGCTCTCTGATGTGTCCTTGGGTCTATCTTGCCTCTAGTTAGTGATTTCTCTTCATCCAGCACCAAAGGAGAACGCATTTATCACTATCAAAGCCAGATTGTGGCCCTTTCTACTCCTAGGATGTCTGTCTGGGGTAGCAATTGTGTCCAGAGTTTTAGATAATTTTTGCCAGTGTCATTTAGAAGATTTGTCAGTTTTTCCATCTGGCATACATACCAAATTCGTTTCCGAATCCTGGAAATTACTGGAATTTCGTTTTGTTTCCATAATGCTGCGATCTCGCACCTCGTTGCTGTTGCAAAGTGCACAACCATTTTCTTCTCGGATTTGGCTAGACCCGATATTGCCCTGTTTAATAAAAATAGCCACGGGTCCATTGGAATTGTGAGGTTAAGCATCCTCTGGAGCCAAGCTCTAATTTGTTCCCATATAGGGGTAATCCGAGGGCAAGACCACAGCATGTGCAACAAATCAGCGGTCTTTCCACATTGTCTAGGGCACAATCGGGAGTATCCTGTTACGAATTTTGATAACTTAAGTGGAGTGAGGTACCATCTCATTAACACTTTATATGGGTTTTCCCGTAATGTCGTGCAAATTTAACTTTTAGGTGTGGCTGTGACTATCTCTGTCCATTCCTCGGCATCCAGCTCCTCCCCCAAGTCCGCCTCCCATAATAACATGTATTTTAGCTTTTGTATGGCTTTGGGGCTAGAACCGGTTACTTCTCGATACATCTGTGATGTGAGTCCTCAAATTTCAGTCTCTAATAGACAGAGCTTTTTGAACATAGTTAAAGGGGGGCGAGGGGTAAGTTTGTTGTAAAATGTTCAGATAAGGAGGTATCTATAAAATTCAGAGTGGGGGATATCTTTATCAGATTTGATTTGTTCAAATGTTTTAATTTTGTTGTTACCCTCCAGATCCCTAAGTCTATTTATTCAATGTTGTTTCCAGATTGAGAAATCTGTCCTTTTCAGGCTAGGTGCGAAGTCCAGATTGTCCCTTAATGGGGTCATCAGAGACCCTTTTGTGGTTAAGGCCCTTGTATATTTGGTAGCCTCCCAGATTGACAGTGAGTTGGTCATTGAGGATAGCGGCGATGTTATAGCTTTTCTCACTGTTTTTTTAGTCCAAATCAGATTAACTCCAATGGGGAGCCAAATTATTTTTCCAATGCCACCCATCTTTTCAATTCTGGGTCTGTTTGCCATTGGGAAATTTAACATAATTGTGCCACTTTGTAGTAGGACAACAAGCAAGGTACCGCCAGCCACCCCTCTGATCTTTGATTCTGAAGAATTTGTTTTCTTACTCTCGCTTTTTTGCCTCCCCAAATACATTTAGTGATCACAGATTGAAGTGAGAGTATGTCCTTCAATCTCAGTGGCACTGGAGAGTCTGGAACTAATATAAGACTCATGGGAGGAGGTTCATTTTAACACTTTAGATCTTTCCTATCCAGGATATGTTGTACTTAGCCCATTTTCTAATGTCTTCTCTCAGGATCTTGAATAATTTGGGGAAATTAGCCCATTTTCTAATGTCATCTCTCAGGATCTTGAATAATTTGGGGAAATTTGCTTTATAGATAGTTCTATATTCTTTAGTAATGTGTATTCCTAAATACTTAATGGCTTTTTTTTGCCAGTTGAAGTTAAAATTAATCGCTATCAATTTTTCCATGTCTTTCGGGAGATTGATATTCATTGCTTCCGATTTGGCTTGATTAATTTTGAATCCCGAAATCCCTTTAAATTTCCCTAGCAAGTCGAATAAGTATGGGAGCGAAGTCAGGGATTTTGATATAGTCATGAAGACATAATTGACATAAAGAGCCACTTTATGTGATTAATTGTTTATAGTTATCCCTGCGATGTCGGGGCTCTGGCGAATTTGGGCAGCAAGCGGTTCCATGAAGAGAGCGAACAAAAGGGGTGAAAGGGGGCAGCCCTGCCTTGTTCCACTCTTGAATTTAAAGAGCAAAGGTTGTTCAAAAGCAGAAGATCCGAAGCACAGCTAGAACAAAAGTGTACCGGTAGGACAGAGGAACAGTATCAAAAATGTATTGGATTAAAAACATATAGACAAAAATCTTGACAGATCCTCTAACATGTTTCATGCACTGGGCGCTTTATCAAAGATACTCTTTGTTCTAGCTGTGCTTCGGATCTTCAGCTTTTGAACAACCTTTACTGTCTGTTATTTGCCAGGATGCACGCTTTGCTAGAGACTTATTGACAAGCACGAAGGTCTCAGGTATTCCTGCTCCCTGCCAGTGAAACAGCCGATCCAGTCTGGACCCTGACTGCATAGACACCAGCATGACCACCCTCCAGTTCCAGTAATCATCTCCCAGCTATTACAGCTGAATATCCAACGCATGAGGAGTTTTGCCGGAGTGGTGCTGGGTCATTATCATCTGGAGATCCAAGTTCATACCCCACAGAAGGGGATAGCGTTCTACATGGCAGGGACTGCAGTGTCGGAGTAGTGGGGCTGCTTGTGTCCCCCCCCCCCATGCTCCTCCCCCCTCTGCCGCCAGTTCCCGGTCGGTAAATCATGAGTAAGGATGGCGATATGATTGTGCTTTTATGAGTTAGCCAGTTGCCACAGAAGTTACACTTTAATTGCTATATATTATCAACAGGGGGAGAGGAATGACTTTGTTATATTTTACACTGAGTCTCTAGCCAAAAAATGTATGCTGTTCATGTAACCTCCGGAGTTTTAGGCTGACAACAGTCCTGCTGCTTTTTTATTTTAAAGAGGGCGGACGGGAAGCCCTGGTGTAGAACTCTAGCGACTGTATTCGAGTATAAAGAAACGATTGCGTTTGTAATTTTTTCCCCAAAACCAAAGGCCCCAAGCGTGGCTCTTAAGTATGCCCAGTCAATCCTGTCAAATGCTTTTTCTGTGTCTATACTTAACACCATAACCTTTATCTGTTTTGAATTGGCTATCTCTATCAGATCAATGATCCGTCGGGTATTATCTGCCGCTTGACGATCTTTAATGAAACCGACTTGATCTGGGTGTATTAGTCTAGGCAGGATGTGACTCAATCTATTGGCGATTAATTTAGCGTAGATTTTTACATCTGTGTTTATGAGGGAGATTGGTCTGTAACTTTTACATTCAAGTGGGTCTTTTCCCTGCTTATATATGTAGCCCTGGGTAGTTTTGGGCTATAGGTCTGTCCTCCTTGCAGTGATACCTGGTAAGGGCAGGTTGCCAGGAGTAATTATGGGTTTTCCCCACACTTGCTGTGCAGTGAGTCAGTGAAGGTAGTGTCATCAGACTCTATGTCCAATTAGAGACACAGGGTTGGTGCCTACTGGAGCTTACTTAATGTACTGTAACTTCCTATTTAGTCAGTCTGTCCTTACCGTGAGAGGAGCAAGGTTACCCGTACCAAGCTTTCAGGGCTCTGGCAGGCTTGAGGCCTCCCTCCGGGGAGTGTGGTGTTAACCAATACCTCCTATCCCACCAGGGGATAGGGAAAGGCAAGAACCACTCTTGGTGCCCTTGGCTAGGAGTGAGTTCAGGGACATCCTGAAGGTGAAGAGACTTTCCATTGCTGTGATTGTGGCTGCTGAAGAAGGAACCCAAATAAAGCATCCTAACCTTTTATAAAATACCTCCTGCCTGAGACTGAAGTATATTGGGAGGAGGGGGACGTGTTCTTTTGCAAAGACTTCACCCCATACAGCTGGGGGCTGCACAAGATGGAGGCGCTGCACCTGTGAGTAGAATTTGGGCAAGACCCCAGAAGCCCGTACTGTTATTCCCCTTTACCACCATGTGGGAGACCCAGGGCCCCCTGTTACCAGCAGGTATGTACCACACTGACAGATGTAACCAGAGTAGTAGCTCCCCTAGGAGACCCTATGTGAGATTGGGTGAGGGAAACAGGGTTACATATATAAGAGATATGGATGCCTTGAGCATATGGTCCGGGAAAGGGCTTCCCTCCATTAAACATGCGGGGCAGGAATGGGGCCAGGATCTTAACATATTTTTTAGTATAGAATGGCGAAGCCATCTGAACCCGGTGCTTTAGCCGGTTTCAAGTCATTAATCACTTGGGTAAGCTCCTCCAGTGTGAACTCTTTCTCCATTACCTCTCGCTCCCATTCCCTTAGTCTCGGCAGGTTGGAGCTTATCAGGAAGTCCCGCATAGCTCTTTTTGTGTTAGAATTATGTGCCACTTTCTCTCCGTTGCATACATTTTCATAGAAATGTTTTATTTCTTCCACTATCAATTTTGGGTTGGCCGTGGAAGTTCCCAATTTTAACCGGATGGCTTGAATGTTATAGTTATTCCTCAATTTCTTCACTAGCATAGTATCTGGCTTGTTTGCTTTTTCCAAAAATTGCTTCATTGACCAACTCAGTGAGCCTGGGAGGTTAAGTAATAGATTTAGTTCAATTTGGACATCTTTTATCTGCTGCAGTGTTTCCGCCTTGGTATGACGTTTGTGCTTTCTAAAAGATCTTTGAATTTAGACTGGAGTAGCACACAAATTAATTAGGGTACCCCGTAGGGTGCACTGATCTCTGTCTGTGTTTCATGTTCTGTCTCTGGTTTTAAATATATATTGCCATGCTCCGTAGCACTCCTGTGACACTTATATGCTTATATATATGTTGTGGTTATTTTGGGGGTTCAATATGAGCTTGTAGGTGTCCTGTATGTTTTATAATCTCATCACTAACCAGTTGAGATAGCTTCGGTACCTTCAGCAGAGACTCATTAAGTTTCCAGTTCGCTCCCGGTCTGTCCAGATTCATCTGTGTACACCTCAGCTCTATTGGTGCATGATTTGACCATGAAATATCATGGATCCCAGCTTGGGAGATCTGTGGGACCAGTCTGCTTGAGATAAAGAAGTAATCGATTCTACTGTACGATGAGTGAGGGTGAGAAAAGAAGGTGTAGTCCCTTTCCAAGTGATGAATTTATAAATATTCAGCGCGCTTCTCCATGTAAGGAGCATGCTGCGTGTGAAAAGATTGGCCATACATATGTAGCCCTGGTAAGAAATGGGGCTATAGTTCTATCCTCCTCCTGGTATAATCCCTGGTAAGGACAGGTTGCCAGGAGTTATCATGGGTTTCCCCCACTTCAAGCACTTGCCCTGAGTGGTGGAGGTAGGTAACCCGACCCTGTGTCAAAGCAAGAGACACAGGGGCGGTGCCTGCTGAGATCATAAAAGAGCAGTGCATTTTCCTATTTAGTGTGTCAGTCTGACAGTAGTGATAGTGTGTTAGTGAGGAGAGGAGTGATCAGCTCATGAGTAGAGCTGATATAGCTATAGTTAGTGAGGTAGACCGAATACCTCTCACCCTGCTTAGGGGGTGAGGGAAGAGCTAGCCCCACTCTGGATGTCCTTTGGTCCAGAGTGGCAGCTGGGAACATCACAAGGGAGAACAGTTAGTGGACTGTGCATTAATTGTACCTGTCGGCTGCTGCTGCTGCTGCCCAAGAGAATAAAGAGACTGTTGCTGTTAAAGAGAACCTTGTGTGAGACTGGAATCTCTCATCCGTGTGGGGAATCTCTGTGGTAAGGATTCCACCCCGCATTCCTGGGGCTTACTATAGATGGAGGCGCTGCACCATTGAACAAGAACGAAGGCATTCACCCCAGTAACCTGTTTCATGTCATCGTGGGAGACTCAGGCCCTCCTGTTGCCAGCAGGTATGCACCACACAGAACACCTTAGCAGGACCCCAGAACACCTTAGGGGACCTGATCTGCGATTAGGGGGGGAGTAAGGGCTATACATATACGCAGTGAAAACTTATATTTGTTTTACATTTTCTGTTGGGCCGAATTAAATCCCTAGCAGCATGCTTAAGGTGGGAACCACTATTAGGGTGTGATTAATGTATGTAGCCAATCCGTATCCATCATGTAGAACCAAAATGAGTGCTCATACCTGTAGTAGCTCCCTCTCCCTGGCTTCATTTAGAAGTAGACCACTTCCATTTCCTGGTTGACAGTATAATGTTCCTTGTGGATTACACATGAAATATCTGTGAGATACGCTAAAACTACAGTAGATTAGCTACATGTGTGAGCAGTCAGCAGCTCAAAAGAAGGATGTGACAGTGATACAACAAATCAGCTGGTTTAGCTTACACTGCTAGTGCTGTGGCTCATAAAAGCAGTAGTTGTGGTTTTTAGTCTTGTTGGGTCTGACACCATTCCAGTCATTAGGTTGGTGCCTAAGGCTACGCTTATTGTGCCGGGGACGGCAATGGTGATGTCAGGCTGCGGTCGCTGGAAAAATCCAATTGAGATGACTTACATTGATCGCGTCCAAGCCTTACTATAAGCCCACGCGACGGCGGCAATGCATTTGTTTTGACGCAACGTTGCATCAATGTCGCCGGCACTATAAGTGCAGCCTAAAAGGTTTATCGACTCTATATAGTTGGTTTAGATACTACAGTGAACAGAGGACGCCAGAGGGACATCCTCCCTTCCTGCAATCGTGATGTCACAATCCAGAAGCGCGACCACGATTACCAGCTGAGGAGCGGAGGATAGGCGTCTGACTGTCAGAGGTGGGCTGCTGTATTGAAACTTGTCCCTGTGTGGTTTACATGCGATTTGTGCAAGTGGTAGAATGTTTTTGTTTCTCTTTTTTATGTGTATAGTATTAGGCTGTGGCCCCAGTGTGTTCTACAGCGCACGGCTCGGCGTGCGCTGTGCGTACAAGTACCGCCCCTCAATGGGACTGGGCCAAGTACGCACCTTCGCGTTCATTTGACAGCCGTGCTGTACGACCATTTTTTTTAAAAGACACCCAAATTGTCACTTGCACTTGTTTTTTACACATCTCTTGTCCTGTTGGGTCAGACACCAAAACAGTCATTAGGTTGGTGCCTTAGGCTTATTAACACTATATTGTTGGTATGGAAACCCTTTTAGGACGTGTGGGATGGGGCTCATTTAAATATACTTTGCATAGCCATCAGTACATCTCCCATCCAGGTAACTCAGGTGGGGACGGATTTGGTCAAAGCAATCCGCGGAATTCGGGAAACGGATTTGGACTGGTTCGCCCACCTCTATTAACATAACAATGCCAATTACAACAGAAACCCTTTTTTGAGACAGTTATACTGGAGAATGTATTGGGAGTTCAAAACCAGGCAGAATTGGAATTAATAACAGCTCTGACCTACATTGCATCAAATGTATTTCTCAACCCAAATCAGATTTGTGCATAACTGCTTTTGCTGAGATACTGGCCTTAATAGAGGGGCCACAATGACTTAGGGAAGACTGAAATGTATCAAGCTCCTTATGGTATTACGCTGATGCTATCGGGGAACATGCTTTACAGTTTTAATTAATCCAGATATTTTCCTCCAATTTTAAATCAATTGCATCACTGAGAAAATTACGGAATAGCTCTATTGATCAGTCAGGACTAACTTATCTGATGCACATTTTTAAAGATAAGTATGACATTGAAGTGCATCAAAAATATAGTCAGGCTTCCAGCTGGTGTCAAACGTGTACAACATATTTTTTATTCTGACATTTGATGGACATGGTAATAGAAAGAGTAGCAAATTCTGTACATGCCGGATGACACTAAGAAAGGCAGTTTCATTATAGGACATAGCACCGCGATCCCGCGTTATCAGTCGTTCAAGTCAATGGAAGTTAACATGGGATCGCAGTGTTGTACCGTGAATCTCAGCCACATTCTTTACAAACTTTTTTTTTATAGTAATGGATAACAGAGATACCAATAACAAATAATGCAATTTTAATAACCTTCAGCAAAAACTGCTGATCTACAAGAAAACTTTGGGAAAGGTTCCATGGAGTGTTACAAACGTATCTTTGTACTGAATTTAATTTTAAACTTTTGCCAACAAGTGTATCAATATATTTGGCACATATTTTGCTTAAATCAGTGAGATTGTTTTGGGGGGCAGTTACATGAATCAGTAGGAGTAGTTTATGAGGAGTTACTTGGCACACATTGTAATGGGAGGTATCAAAATCTACATCTCAGACCATCATTTTACATTTCTGTCAGTGTGGAGAAACGACACCAGATCTGAGAAGACGTTCACCTCTTTGGGCATCAAATCCGAGCCAAATGTGTAACATTTTGAAATGAGTGCACATTTGATAGACTTTACTCATTTGCTCATTCTTTTGACTATTCAGATACACATGGGAGTGAGAGACACCATTTGAGCGATTGTCATATAACTTATTATAGTTATATTAATTGATCATAACAGTTTTTCTAGTTCCCACATAATGCCAAGCGGGAGCCAAGTAATGTTATAATCTTATTTTTTTTAACTTTAGATTTCTCTTTTTTGAACATCCATGTTGGTGTCTTGTTATTCTTGTCTGACTCGTTTGCTCATTTTATTAGTTATTCAGACTTGACTGAGCTGCAGTAAGATGTACCGGGTTATGTACATATTATTACCCTTGTTATGAGCTTAATACATAGCTCCACAGGTTTGCAAAGGACAGCAAACTTCCACCAGCTGGCCTCTTATGAAATTATGAGAGTACTTACTAACAGTTATGAAGAATGTAACCTCAAAGTCATTAATAAACAAGTTAGGGGTCCCAGTACAGATCCCTGAGGTACTCCACTCACGACTTTGTCCAACCTGAAAAGGTTCCATTTATGACAACTCTCTGTTGTTTATCATTCAACCAGTTTTCAATCCAGGTGCAAATATTTCTACCAAAATCAATTTCCTTTATTTTATTTATTTATAAAATATTTCACCGGGAAATAATAGGAAATGTGGTATATGTGGTGCTCAGAATCAGACCGGTAACTTCTGTAACATAATTGTGATTGAGACCATAAGCTTGGTGGTCTGGCGACGACGGAGTGCCCCTCAATAAGGCAATAATGCGTAATAGCTGTAGGGGAAGTGACAAGTGGAGTCAGTTGGGACAGCCACTGTGATGTACACAATAAACACCCTAGCAGTATATAATTGAAGGAACTATGTCCATTGAATAGCAGGGTTTAGATAAGGCACATTGGCACTTTACCTGCACATCCGGGGGGGGCACTCTCAGGATCAGTAGCGTGCAGTCCATCAGATAAGAAGTCCAGAAGGATAGTTGGTGAAGATAGAGCACAGCTGCAGACGCCCTGCAATGTGAAGCAGGGAAAACAAAGCCAGGCCACTCCGCAATAGTAACAAAAAGTGTATTAAGCAAGCAAACAAATACAGGGAACAAAAATAGAACAGATAGAACGCACCTACGCGTTTCGTACAATAGTACTTTATCAAGGTGAAGCAAGAGTAAAATAACAGCCTATTTATACCCACCTTAAACACTTCTAATCAACTGGGTTGCGGCGTCATGCGCCGGCAGCTGCAAGCAGTCGCGGCAGAGTGACGCGCATTCACAGGGATCATGGTGTATCAGGCAGTACACAGGGGCTGCCACGTGACCTCCGTCGCATCATAGGGATGACGTCATCAGCGTGCGGCACGTAGGCCAGTCACGCTGACGCAGAGTCCATCTCCATTAGTTCGGGATATGTCACGTGATCCTAATGGTTTTTTTTACAACACAAAACTTTATTAGTGAAACATAATATGTAAACAAACAGTAAAAAAACATTAAAAAAAACAAATCAATGGCTGGTTAATATGATTTCACAAACCGAGTTTTAACAAGAGACTCATTAGACTATTAAGTCACAGACTCCCAGTCTAGGTATAATATATATTATTGTAGAGATTTGATCTATATACTTTCATTGAATAATATATTATAATAATAAACAGATACAGTCATAATATCATACTCATTCCTGGGACCGAAATAGAACCTTGCTAGTTCATGGAGGCTTGTAAAACAGATGTATATATATTATTATTACATCATGATAAAAAACAGTTTGTAGAAATAGAAAACTTGAAGTACAATATACATTTTGAATTTATAATACATCTAAGAGAGGAGAAATATGATACCTATTATGTGTCTTATATACTTTAATTAAGATATGAACACAGACTGGGATTGCATAACTAATATTAAGCATTAAGCAATATCAGACAGTATTTGATACAGCTATGATCATTGAAGACCATTATAATAACAAAATATATATATGAAATCAGTATAAAATAGAATTAATGAAAAATTCATTAGAAAATTATTACATTATTAAAGAAAAAATTGATTAATAAAATAAAAGTGTAATCAATCAATCAAAATTATTTAATTATTAATGTTAATTTCATAATTGGTAATACATTTGTTAATCAAAAGAGGGGGGGGGATAAAAATCATTTACTGTGATATATTCATAAAGTCAACTAAATTAATCGTTTAATAATCATAAAAGATCACAAAAAATGACTTAGATCCCACTCTGTGTTCATACCCAGGGGTATTCTGGTCTTTAAGGTGAAAATCCAATAGGATTCACGTCTGTCTAAATACTTAGTCCTGTCACCACCTCTTGGGAGCATAGGTATTTTTTCAATTCCTTGGAATGAGAAGGAGTTAGTGTTACCTAGTGAGCAATTATGGAAATGGTTAGACACTGGGTGACTCTGATCACCCATCCGTATTAAACGTAAATGCTCCAAAATTCTGATTTTTAAACATCTTGTTGTTCTCCCGACATATTGTCGCCCACATCCACATTGCAAAAGGTAAATTACAAATGTTGAATTGCAATTTATGAAGGATTTTATGTTATAATTTAAACCAGAATTAAATGAGCAAAATTGTTTGCCATTTTTCATTTTTAAACATACCTTGCAATGTGTACAGGAGTATGTACCGAGGGGTAAATTAGGAACTGCTTTTTTGTCTTCATTAGATTCAAAGAGACTAGGGGACAGGCTATTGGACAAAGTTTTGGCTCTTTTGTACACTACGTTAGGACCCGAAATGATATGTGGTTTCAATACTGGATCTAGGGTTAGCACATTCCAATGTTTTTTTAAGATGTTTTTAATTATTGGCGCTTGTTTGCTATACGGGGTAATAAATGAGGGGCTAACATTGTCCCTATTCGGTCTTTGTTCTTTCCTCAACAGCAAACTTCTGTCTAAGTTGGATACTTCCTTTAGTGATCTGTCCAGATCCGCTTTTTTGTAACCTCTATTGAGGAACCTTAAATATAGGTCATTTACTTGATGATTATAGTCAGACTCACTCGAGCAATTTCTCCGAGCTCTGATGAATTGACTCTTGGGTATCCCCCGGAACATGTTTGAAGGATGACAGCTGCTGGGTCTCAGAAAAGTATTTCTTGAGTTGGGTTTCCGATATAATGTAGTTTGAATATTTAAAGTTGTGTCCACATATAAGCAAAGATCTAAATAATTTATGTGTTGTATATGAAACGAATAAGTGAAAGTGAGATTAAAGCTATTAGTGTTTAGTGATGAAATAAATTTGTGCAAAGTAGTGACATCACCCTCCCAAACAAACAGCAAATCATCGATATACCTCTTATAGAATAAAATGTGCTCCCTATAAATGTTCAGGTCTCCAAACACGTGGAACCGCTCCCACCAACCCATGAAAAGGTTGGCATAGGAGGGGGCAAAGCTTGTCCCCATCGCCGTTCCACGTGTTTGGAGATAATGAACCCCATTAAACAAAAAGAAATTGTGAGTGAGTAAAAAGTGAATCGCATCCAAAATAAAAGTGTTTTGTGCTGGTGATAAATCTGATTTGTTTAAAAAATAATAATCCACAGCAGTCAAACCATGTTCGTGGGATATCACGGTGTATAAAGACGTAACGTCTAATGTCACCCAGAGTAAATTGCTTTTCCATTTAAAGTCCTCCAGTGTATTTATTAAATGAGTACTGTCTCTAATATAGGACGGGAGCTCTTGTACCATGGGCTGTAGAAAGTGATTCACATACCGTGAGACACCATCTCCCAAAGAATCAATACTGGAGACAATTGGTCTCCCAGGTGGGGAGACCAATGTCTTATGAATCTTCGGGAGATGGTGAAACACGGGTGTGACAGGGAAGGGTTTGTACAGATAATCCATGTCATTATCATTCAGGACACCTAGCATTGAACCCAAGTCTAACAAATGTCTAAGTTCCCTCTGGTATCTTATAGTAGGATCAGATGGTAGTACAGCATAGGAAGACACATCCCGAAGTTGGCGCAATGCCTCCTTAAGGTAGTCATCCCTATGCTGTACTACCACTGCTCCCCCTTTGTCGGCATTTTTTATTATTAAGGATTTATTACATTTCAGATTATTGAGAGCTATAGATTCGTCATAACTAAGATTACTGATTTTTATATCACAATAACCTGTATTGAAAGAAAAACCTTTCTGTAATAATCTTAGGTCTCTCTCCACAAGGTTTTCAAAAGTGGAAAGATGTTTGCCTTTGACAAAGGTGGGGTAGAATAATGATTGTTTCTTCAGACCTGAGCTAGATCTTCCCAAGAAATTGTATTGGTAGTCAGATTCAGAAATAGGGTTAGTATCTAGGTCTTCTAAGTCCCGGATAAGACATTGCTCCTTAAATGAGAAAATGTTAGATTGGATATGATTGGATTCATGCATTGTAACATCTGAAAAATGTGTATCAACATTAGTAGTAATACATTCAGGTTCAACTGATACAGTGTTGACTAATTGATCCTCAACATTATTGATATTCTTATCACTAAAAAACTTTTTCAGTGTACATTTTCTGATAAATTTGTTTAAATCAACCATTGTTTGAAAAAGGTCAAAATTGGTATCCGGTACAAAACCCATGCCCTTATTAAGTAATGATAGTTCATCTTTTGTTAATGTTACATTAGAAATATTGATAACTGCACTTTCTTCTCCTAAAAATTCTTCTTTCTTTTGGAGGGTGCTCCCTTGTATTGAGTTTTTGGTTTTCTTGCCCCGTCTTGTTCTTTTGAGTTTTTTGAAGCCGTTGTGTAGTTTGTAGGTTCAGATGAGGTGGATGGACGCGATTTGTATTCTGAAGATCTATCCCTTTGTTTACGTTCCCAGAAAGGGCGTTGTTCTTTAGGTGCTTCTGCCTCAGACTGTAAGTTCTCCTCTTCTTGTGCATTAAAGAAGGAGACTGTGTGACCCAGATATTCTGTATCTGAGGTATCAGAGTCTGCTTTAGATTTTAGGATAGATTTTTTTGCCCAAGGGTTATTAATTTTGTCCTCTGGTGTAGAGTGAGTAGGGTGTGTCGTGCGGCTGGACCTTCTATTGGGTGTAGACCTTTCCCATAAGTACACTTGGTTGCGCTCGTAGTCAAGCTTATCTCGTTCAAATTTTTGTTGTTTCTTTTCTAAAATGTCCTTTTCAAAATCTTTAACTGACTTGGCCAAATTAATGTCCAATGCTCTGAAACCCTCCATTTTGGAGAACTTGGCTAGATGTTTTTGTGATAGCTTAATTTCTTTTTCTAAGTCAAGTTTTTCCTTGGACTTGGCTTTAACAATCAGGGATATTAATTTGGAGGAGCAATCATTGAGAATCATTTTCCACTCTCTCTCAAAATCCTGATTGATAAAGCCAAATGTAGGGGACTTTTTCACCCGTAACCCCCTGGGGATTCTTTTCAGCAGTAGATAGTTTTCCAAAAATATGAGATCCCAATAAATTCGAGTATCAGTAATAAGTAATTTACTAAATTTTAGGAACAAGTCATGAAGATCCGATGAGTCCTCACAATCTGGATTTGGTAAATTTTCAAACATACGTTTTGCTTTTTTTGATCTTTGAGTATTGTCCAAGTAATTGGAAACATAATCACTGGTGATATTGGGGGTATCAGTCTCCTCTAATTCCTCCATGTCCATTACACAGATATATGGAGTATAGAATTATGTAGATATGCAAATCTTTGTTGATTGATAAACAGATTTTCAAACAGAATTCAAAAAATTATATTCAAAAATTAATAAATCAAAAATTGAAAAATTTGAAAAAAACTTATATCATGTGTCTTCCCCAGATGGAACAAAAAAAAGGGGGGTTAATCCCCTGTATGTGTGCTGCAATGTCAACCATTGACCTGTTGTAATACTCTGGGATGAGTGTGGAGTGGTCTGGCACATATGATTGATACAAGTCCAATGAGCAACCACTTAGAGGTAGATTCAAGGAAATGTGGTATATGTGGTGCTCAGAATCAGACCGGTAACTTCTGTAACATAATTGTGATTGAGACCATAAGCTTGGTGGTCTGGCGACGACGGAGTGCCCCTCAATAAGGCAATAATGCGTAATAGCTGTAGGGGAAGTGACAAGTGGAGTCAGTTGGGACAGCCACTGTGATGTACACAATAAACACCCTAGCAGTATATAATTGAAGGAACTATGTCCATTGAATAGCAGGGTTTAGATAAGGCACATTGGCACTTTACCTGCACATCCGGGGGGGGCACTCTCAGGATCAGTAGCGTGCAGTCCATCAGATAAGAAGTCCAGAAGGATAGTTGGTGAAGATAGAGCACAGCTGCAGACGCCCTGCAATGTGAAGCAGGGAAAACAAAGCCAGGCCACTCCGCAATAGTAACAAAAAGTGTATTAAGCAAGCAAACACATACAGGGAACAAAAATAGAACAGATAGAACGCACCTACGCGTTTCGTACAATAGTACTTTATCAAGGTGAAGCAAGAGTAAAATAACAGCCTATTTATACCCACCTTAAACACTTCTAATCAACTGGGTTGCGGCGTCATGCGCCGGCAGCTGCAAGCAGTCGCGGCAGAGTGACGCGCATTCACAGGGATCAGGGTGTATCAGGCAGTACACAGGGGCTGCCACGTGACCTCCGTCGCATCATAGGGATGACGTCATCAGCGTGCGGCACGTAGGCCAGTCACGCTGACGCAGAGTCCATCTCCATTAGTTTGGGATATGTCACGTGATCCTAATGGTTTTTTTTACAACACAAAACTTTATTAGTGAAACATAATATGTAAACAAACAGTAAAAAAACATTAAAAAAACCAAATCAATGGCTGGTTAATATGATTTCACAAACCGAGTTTTAACAAGAGACTCATTAGACTATTAAGTCACAGACTCCCAGTCTAGGTATAATATATATTATTATTATTACAAATATATATAATATATATTATTGTAGAGATGACGCCGCAACCCAGTTGATTAGAAGTGTTTAAGGTGGGTATAAATAGGCTGTTATTTTACTCTTGCTTCACCTTGATAAAGTACTATTGTACGAAACGCGTAGGTGCGTTCTATCTGTTCTATTTTTGTTCCCTGTATGTGTTTGCTTGCTTAATACACTTTTTGTTACTATTGCGGAGTGGCCTGGCTTTGTTTTCCCTGCTTCACATTGCAGGGCGTCTGCAGCTGTGCTCTATCTTCACCAACTATCCCACCGGGAAATAATACACTGAGAGTTAACTCTCGTTTTTAAGTATGTCCTGGGCACAGAGTTATGTTGACAATACATGGTTACATTAAATGAACAGAGGTTATACATCCAATTTACAGACATTTCATGGACAGTTGGAGATAACTTATGATTATGGGCGTATGTAACAGTAACAGACCAGATTAAAATGCGGGACAGCGGAAGTCTTGAAATTACTTATACTGGCGGTTTTGAGAGTCTCTGGTAGATTGTTTCAGTTGTACAGGAGGAAGAGCGAAAAGATTCTTTGTTCAACTTTGGGACTGTGAACAACCTTTTGGATTCTGATCTCAGTTGATAAGAGCTGAGTGTGTAATTTTGCACACTAATCTCTTGTGTGGCACCGTATCAAAAGCCTATGCAAAATCTAAGTAGACCACATCAACTGCATTACCCTGGTCTAAATTCCTCCTCAAAGAAACTAATAAGGTTAGTTTGGCATGATCTATCCTTCATAAATCCATGCCGACTATGGGCCTCATGCAGTAAGTCCGATAAAATCTCTTCGGCAAGGGTTGCGGATAGGGTTTTTTTGGCGATTTGCCCTCTCAGTATTCAGTAAGGGCCGCATCCATGCCGATCCCTGCCGAATCACTGCGAAAGCAAAACTGCCGATGAGCCTGTGCCGATACAGCCTGGCTCCCGATAACCTTCCGATAGGCCTTTTCTCCCGATAGATGTTTGCAGCAGAGAGAGACAAGCCGCTCTCTCAGCGCAAACATCGGAAAAATAAAAAGTATTTATAAACAACTTTTACTGATAGTGTGCAGGGGGTCTCCGGAGCTGAACCGCATTGGTTTCATGTCCGGGCACCCCCTGCTTCCCGAGATACAGGCCCCTTTATGAGGTGCCGGTATCCCTCTGCATTTAAAGGTCCCGATCACGTGACCGCGGAATGTAAACAAAGCAGAGGGATACCGGCACCCCATAAAGGGGCCTGTATCTCGGGAAGCAGGGGGTCCCCGGACCTAAAACCAAAGCGGTTCAGCTCCGGAGACCCTCTGCACATCTACACTATGACTAAAACACATATATAAATAAACACTCGTTCCTTACCTTTGCGGCTATGTGCTACGGTAACGAAGCAGCATGAATGTATTTTTAATAATAGTGTACTGTGAGCAGGGGGTCCCCTGAGCTGAATCGCGTTGCTTTGTGGATCAGGGACCCCCTGCTTCCCGAGTTACAGGCCCCGGAATGTGTCATCGGGTGGCAGTGTCACCGCCATCTTTATTGCACCCCATTCGCGCCGTGTCCGCTATAAATATGGTGGTGACACTGGCACCGGTGCCCCAAACCGGGGCCTGTAACTTGGGAAGCAGGGGGTCTCTGAGCCACAAATCAATGCGGTTCAGCTCAGTGGACCCCCTGCTTCCGCACAATATTATTAAAAATACATAAATGCTGCTTCATTACCATAGCGGATAGCCGCTAAGGCAATGAAGGGGTTAAGGCAGAATAGCATGTTTATTGGTGACATTTGCCCCCAATAAACATAGCAATAAACAACATACACCCCCTGTGTATTTGAAATACATAAACAGCAATAAATACATTAAATACATTTAGTACTCACCACCCATGTCCGGCTGCCACAATGAAGGCCATCCTTCTCTTCATCCTGCCCATGGCCCCCTCCGCTGCTGCAAAACAGACACAAGAATGAAAACATCCAAAGTAATGTCCCCTAACCCCTTAATCACCATAGCGGTTATTAACCGCTACAGTCATTAAGGGGTTATCCCACCCTCACCCACCACTCGGGAGGCGTACATACCCTCCCACAGTAACCCCCCACCCCATGAGGCCTAACCACCCTCACCCACTACCCACAAGGGAGGCCTACCCACATACCGTTGGGGAACCCCCACCCCCACCCCCAGTACCCACAATAAAAACAATACAGTGACACATAATAAACATCATTATATTTATTAAATACATTACCCACCCCCTGTGCCCCCCCATAAATACAAGATTTATCCTTTTACATACAGGGTTCATAACGCAGCCCCACGCGAGTCCCCGGTGAGCTGGCGGGGCACCTGACAGACCTGCAGGGTACCAGCAGCCCTTTTTAAACAGGTTCTGAAGGCCTGCTGGTGGGTCCCGCCAAGCGCCATGGCCCCCATGTGGTCTCCTTGGGTCACCGTGGGCCACAATTGGGTCCCCACGGTAGGCCCAAGGATGTCTGGGAGCCCGGGTCAGACCCACAGGTGTCTGCGGGGCCTCGGGTGGTTCCCACGGGGGTCTGGGGAACTCACGAGTGCTCACTACGGGTCTGCGGTGCCCCCACAGAAGTGGGACCACCGCTTCATCCCCGCACCTATGGGTCGGCGGTGCCCCGACAGATGTGAGGCCACCGCTTCATCCCCGCAGACTACGGGTCCGCAGTGCCCCCACAGATGTGAGGCCACCGCTTCATCCCCGCATGTGTCACCCGTGGAACCACCAGCCTGATACCCGTGAGATACCCGAGGAGACCACAGGTGGTCTCCAGAGGTCCCACGCAGAACCACGGAACAAACCCTGAATGTAAAACAAATAAACCTGGCCTATACATTCAATACATACACCCCCCCCCCCCCCAACACCTACAGTACAATAATGTGCAAAATAATTATTATCCAGATAGGGATAATAGATTATTTGCCCATTATTAAAAACATTAACTAGCATATTCAAATAAATAAAGTACTACTGACCTCATCAATAAGAAGTCTCCGTCGCCAGCAACATCCTTGTCTTGCCCACAAAATACATAGCCAAAACAAAGCCAATACATTGCAATTACATTCAGATATCAATTAACCCCTTAAACACCTTATTGGATAATAACCGCAAAGGTATTAAGGGGTTAAGCCACACTGGCCCGATACCCACCCTTCACCCATGAATTTGTACATTGGCTTCATCATGCAAATATATATATATATATATATATATATATATATATATATATATATATATATATATATATATATATATATATATATATATATATACACACACACATGATGAACCAATATACAAATAAATGTAGAAGGGTTATGAAACATGCTGTACTCAAAATAACAATTCTCCATAAAGACACACTACAATAAAATTAATTTCCTTTCATAATCCTAACTGAACTTACAATCACAATCATCAAATGCCAATCAAATACCTCTAATGCCAATCAACACATTGCATTTACATTGTATATATGATGTATACAATCTATGCAGCATATACATTCTGCAAATTAATGTTAACAATAACATTGCAAGCAAAATACAAATACCTCCAAACAAGTATACTATTTTATCCAATCCAGTAAACATAAATCAATTACCATTCATTAATGACATCCCTAAACAATTTACATTCCATCCCTAACAATTAAACAATTAAAAAATTCAAGCCTTTAACATAACAATTTAGCCTGAGAAAAAATATATGTACCAACAAGAATACAAAATTGAAAACCAAGGCTAACCCTGACCTCAAGAACACCATACAATATCAACAATTACATCTATCTAATTTTAAAATACTTGTTTGGAGGTATTTGTATTTTGCTTGCAATGTTATTGTTAATATTCATTTGCAGAATGTATATGCTGCATAGATTGTATGCATCATATATACAATGTAAATGCAATGTGTTGATTGGCATTAGAGGTATTTGATTGGCATTTGATGATTGAGATTGTAAATTCAGTTAGGATTATGAAAGGAAATTAATTTTATTGTAGTGTGTCTTTATGGAGAATTGTTATTTTGAGTACAGCATGTTTCATACCCCTTCTACATTTATTTGTATATTGGTTCATCATGTGTGTGTGTATATATATATATATATATATATATATATATATATATATATATATATATATATATATATATCTGTGTATATACAGCTAAACCCCGTTATAACGCGGTCCTCGGGGTCCACCCCGAGACCACCGCGTTAGTAACGGGGTCGCGCTAATTTTAAAAAAAAATTGCCGCCGCGTGCCTGATCGGGAGGGAGGGAGTGAGGAGGGAAGGAAGGAAGAGGCCTGCACAACATGCGGGCCCGTCTGGCCTCTCTGTGGGGCCCGCAATGAAGGGCGCCAGTTAATTAAATAAATAAAATGTTTAAAAAAACCGGCACGATTCATCCCTCCTCCCACCCACAGCCCCCTCCCTCTCACAGCCCCCTCCCTCTCACAGCCCCCTCCCTCTCATAGGCTCCTCTCTCTCAGCCCCCAGCAGCCATGTGTTTTTTTTTTCTTCCGGAGTGTTTTTTTTCTTCCGGAGAGGCTTAGTACCGGGGATTTAGTGTGTGTGTGTGTGTATCTAGTTGTGCTGCACCGCAGATGCCTTTCCTATCTGAGCTTTCAGAGAGCTGTGGATTCCTTAAACAGCCTGTTGAACGAAGCTTGAGACAAGTTGCAGATAAACAAGAGGAGGGGCCTTCATGATTGGGGGGGGGAGGGGGTTGGTTAAACGTTACACATTTTTGTGGAAAGACACAGCTGGTAGAAAAAAAAACAGGTCAGTCCTGTGACTACTGAGAAGGCATGCAACTTACTATCCTGTAATGTTTAGCAGTCCCCTATAGTGCACAAACTCATTCTTTATCGGTTTGCAAAGGAGGAATGCATTGGGGGTCCTTCATGCTGTAAAATTCTCGCATTTTTACTTGGTACCAAACATGTATGCAGGATTGTTGTAGGGTGGATTTAAATACATGGGGTTATTGTACATTACTTAGTCAGTGTGTGCAGTGTGAGCAATGTGTGTGTCAGTGTGAGCAGTGTGTGTGCAGTGTGAGCAATGAGCAATGAGCAGTGTGTCAGTGTGTGCAGTGTGAGCAATGTGTGTGCAGTGTGAGCAATGAGCAGTGTGTGTGCAGTGTGTGTCAGTGTGTGTCAGTGTGAGCAGTGTGTGTCAGTGTGAGCAGTGTGTGTCAGTGTGAGCAGTGTGTGTGCAGTGTGAGCAGTGTGTGTGCAGTGTGCAGTGTGTATGCAGTGTGAGCAATGAGCAGTGTGTGTGCAGTGTGCAGTGTGTGTGCAGTGTGCCAGTGTGTGCAGTGTGAGCAATGAGCAGTGTGTGTGCAGTGTGTGTGCAGTGTGTCAGTGTGTGCAGTGTGTGTGCAGTGTGCAGTGTGTGTGCAGTGTGTCAGTGTGTGCAGTGTGAGCAATGTGCAGTGTGTGTGCAGTGTGCAGTGTGTGTGCAGTGTGGCAGTGTGAGCAATGAGCAGTGTGTGTGCAGTGAGTGTGTGCAGTGTGTGCAGTGTGTGCAGTGTGTGCAGTGTGCAAAAAAAAAAAAAATTAAAAATTAAAAAATTTATTTATTTATTTATTTATTTTAAACGGGAGCCACGGGAAAACCGCGTTATAACCGAATCACGGTATAATGAGGCGCGTTATAACGGGGTTTAGCTGTATATATATATATATATATATATATATATATTTGCATGATGAAGCCAATGTACAAATTCATGTGTGAAAGGTGGGTATCGGGCCAGTGTGGCTTAAGCCCTTAATTACCTTTGCGGTTATTATCCGATAAGGTGTTTAAGGGGTTAATTGATATCTGAATGTAATTGCAATGTATTGGCTATGTATTTTGTGGGCAAGACAAGGATGTTGCTGGCGACGGAGACTTCTTATTGATGAGGTCAGTAGTACTTTATTTATTTGAATATGCTAGTTAATGTTTTTAATAATGGGCAAATAATCTATTATCCCTATCTGGATAATAGTTATTTTGCACATTATTGTACTGTAGGTGTTGGGGGGTGTGTATGTATTGAATGTATAGGCCAGGTTTATTTGTTTTACATTCAGGGTTTGTTCCGTAGTTCTGCGTGGGACCTCTGGAGACCACCTGTGGTCTCCTCGGGTATCTCACGGGTATCAGGCTGGTGGTTCCACGGGTGACACATGCGGGGATGAAGCGGTGGCCTCACATCTGTGGGGGCACCGCGGACCCGTAGTCTGCGGGGATGAAGCGGTGGCCTCACATCTGTGGGGGCACTGCCGACCCATAGGTGCGGGGATGAAGCGGTGGTCCCACTTCTGTGGGGGCACCACAGACCCGTAGTGAGCACTCGTGAGTTCCCCAGACCCCCGTGGGAACCACCCGAGGCCCCGCAGACACCTGTGGGTCTGACCCGGGGCTCCCAGACATCCTTGGGCCTACCATGGGGACCCAATTGTGGCCCACGGTGACCCAAGGAGACCACCTGGGGGCCATGGCGCTTGGCGGGACACACCAGCAAGCCTCCAGAACCTGTTTGAAAAGGGCTGCTGGTACCCTGTGGGTCTGTCAGGTGCCCCGCCAGCCCACTGGGGACTCGCGTGGGGCTGCGTTATGAACCCTGTATGTAAAAGGATAAATCTTGTATTTATGGGGGAGCACAGGGGGTTTCTAATGTATTTAATAAATATAATGATGTTTATTATGTGTCACTGTATTGTTTTTATTGTGGGTACTGGGGGTGGGGGGGGGGGGGTTCCCCAACGGTATGTGGGTAGGCCTCCCTTGTGGGTAGTGGGTGAGGGTGGTTAGGCCTCACGGGGTGGGGGGTTACTGTGGGAGGGTATGTAGGCGTCCCGAGTGGTGGGTGAGGGTGGGTTAACCCCTTAATGACTGTAGCGGTTAATAACCGCTATGGTGATTAAGGGGTTAGGGGACATTACTTTGGATGTATTCATTCTTGTGTCTGTTTTGCATCAGCGGAGGGGGCCATGGGCAGGATGAAGAGGAGGATGGCCTTCATCGTGGCAGCCGGACATGGGTGGTGAGTACTATATGTATTTAATGTATTTATTGCTGTTTATGTATTTTAAATGGGCACATTCACTATTATCCCTTTGTGGATAATAGTAATTGTGGCCATTACTATACTGTATGTGTTAAGGGGGGGGGTTATTTCTTTATAAGTATGTATGTGTTTAGACATTAATTTGGGGGGGCACATAATTGGTACTGTAGGCCTGCGGGTAACACCCGAGGGCCCCCGCCGGCCTATAGTATCATTGATGTGCATATATGTGTATGTTAGGGGTTGTTGAGGTTATATATATATTTATTTATTTATGTATTTATATAGAGATATTTATTTATATTTATTTATTGTGGGGCTGGTGTGTGTGATTATTTTTTATTGTGGGTAGTGGGGGTGGGTGAAGGGGGTATTAGCCCCAACGGTGGTTGTTTAGGGCTTGCGGGTGGGTAGCGGGAGGGCTTAACCCCTTCATGACCGTAGCGGTATTAACTGCTACGGTCGTGAAGGGATTAAGTGCACCCGCAACCCCCCCGCAAGCCCAAAACAAACAACAAGGGCCAAATACCCCCTTCACCCACCCCCGCTACCCACAATAAACCTGGCACGGTGGGTTAACCCCTTCATTGCCTTAGTGGTTAGCCGCTAAGGTAATGAAGTGGGCTGTACATGCATTTTTCCTGCCTCGGATGCATGCCGGGGGCCTCCGGTGCGGGTATCAGCTCCGGAGACCCCCGGCATCAATCATAGACAGGAAAAAGGGCTGATTTTTTCTAAGTGTCGCCCTTGCCGATGCTTCTCCTCCACCAAGTTCCAACTTTAGAAGCGGGCTGGATTCCCGATAAACTCTCCATTCTGGAGTGCCGATCAGCACCGAAGAGCTGATCGGGGCTACCTGAATTCAGCCGGGTTCAAAATGTGCCGATAAGTGGCTTATCGGCAGCCGGATGCCGATAATTTTTTATCGGGAAAAAAAGTTGCCGATAATTCCCACTTATTGACGCTTACTGAATCGGGAGGGCAAAAAATGGCAAAAAAATGCCGAAAAAGCCTTATCGGCGCTTACTGCATGAGGTCCTATTACTAATAATTGTGTTATCCATTAGGTATTCCTGAATATTACCCCATACTAATCCTTCAAGCAGTTTTCCCACTGTTAATATCAGGCTTACAGGTCTATAATTCTCTTGTCTCTTGATATGAATCATCATAAAAAAAATATGAAGGTACATCAAGGACATTTTAGTTCAGATTAGCTTAATAAAAGTACAGTTTCTATGGTATTCGCGACCCATTAGTATAAATAAATGTTAGAATTTGTTCTGGGATCTCTTTTGCTTGCACCTGCATTTGCATAGGTTTTCGCCCATTTCAAAGGACTGCAGAGTTTTATGTTATGGTAACTGCTGTGAAATATATATATAAAAATGAAGGAAAGGAGCACAAAGGAGACTTGGTTTGAGTTTTGAAAAACTTCAATAAGGTGTTCACAGCGTCAGAGCTTTAGTACAGATAACGTTTCAGGACTAATGTGTGCCTTCCTCAGACCCAACACGAAGGGACACATTAGTCCTGAAACGTTATCTGTACTAAAGCTCTGATGCTGTGAACACCTTATTGAAGTTTTTCAAAACTCAAACCAAGTCTCCTGTGTGCTCCTCCTTTCCTTCATTTTTGTGCCATTATCAGGTCCAGTTTTGAGACGCCGGGACCATTGGGAGGTAAGCACCAGAAACAGAATTATACCTGCATGTCTTTATTAACAGTGAGTTGCTCTGCGACAATATTAGGGATTTACGGAGCAAGTGGATGGAGCATAGGACAGACTTACATTTGCGTGTCGGCGCTGGTATGTGTATACAAAAATGTGCAGATTGCATTGCATTTGTTTCACTTTTTCTGTGTTGGTTTCTTTCTTCACCATAAAGGAGGCAAGATATCAATAGTATTCTTCATGCATCTGGTATGTATCACACAAAGAAAAGGCAAATATTTAGGCAGCAATACTTCAGCGCGGACCCCCTTCTTCATACATAGACCCCATGATGCATAGATGCCTCATGGTTACCACTGTGCAGGACCCTGTTTTCCCCTGGCTCAGGAATCCTTGCTTTGTGGTGAACACAAAATGCAAGCTCTGTGCTGCATACCATAAGATGCCAGTCACACTTGAAAAAGGCCGCTGTGTACGGCCGAAACGTCGATAATTTAACTGACTAAATTAGTTTGAAAATCCGCAGTGCCCCGAGTTATCTTCCTCCACTTTTATGGTGAACACACCAAATTCTGTATAAAAGATTGCCTTTTTACAGGGGGTAACATGGAATCTAAGCACAGTCCATTTATTTGGTCCCTGTTATCTTTATTTGCCACATAATGTTTTTATATATTAAACACATTCCCCGATGTAATTTTTCCATGTTACGTGACGTGGTCAGTCTTTGTAAGGTAACCGTGTATTGTTTCAAACACAAAAATAGGGGCGCATGGAAAGAAAACGAAAAAGACCGAAATTAGTGCATAAATCTTTATATGACAAAATAAAACATAAAATATCAAAATGAAGGCCAAATGACACTACATTAGGAATAAGATCACATGGATCAATACGCCCGTGAAACACACTGAGGTTCGGGTACTAACACCCAAAAACTCACGATAGGAGTGATTCCCTGGTTGGTAAAAAAGAGAGAGTCCAATCTTTATTTGCCACATAATGTTTTTATATATTAAACACATTCCCCGATGTAATTTTTCCATGTTACGTGACGTGGTCAATCTTTGTAAGGTAACCGTGTATTGTTACCATATGGTTCATGGCTGATTACCCTTCATTAAACTTTTATGTCTGTATACAAGTAGCGTGATTTCTACCAGGACCACTCTCCCGCTGCTACCAACTTTCCGATCTAGTCGTGGGCAGGATTTAAAGGGATAACCTTCCTGGTAAACTAATGCTAGTAACATTTTGAAGGGGCTACACCTGGAAGAATGACGCCTTTTTGTCATTTTAAGGCCACCTGTTTGATGCCAAATCTGAGATCTATAAGAATTTGAAAAAATTATTTGAAGTGATTATGCAAACATTGAGCAGAGATTTGGGAGGAGTTTCATGTTGTCCGGCTGCTCCCTTTTGTCTGATATCATTGTGCGTTCAGCAAGTGCTTGTGCAGCTAGAACCTCCCTCCTCCCTCCACTACCTGTCTGCAGGAGGGCTCGGCTCCTCAGCCAACGCAAAGATTTAAAGTGGAACTATACACACGTCTTTTGAACCGGAAAACAAAAATTATTTTCAGGTTCTAAGCAGCAGGTTTAAAAAATAAATAAATAAATAGATACAAAAAGGGTTAATAACACAGTAATCTGTATCTAGGGAAGGGTTGGACAACCTTTTTTTCAGGCGTGCCAATAAATGGGCGCACATTTTTTGGTGGGCCACTGTCCTACTGCCCCCAACAAACTTGGACAAAATACTAAATTATTTATTATAATTTCTTACTCACGTACCCCTCTCTCTCACTCATGCACCTCTCTCTCTCTCTCTCTCTCTCTCTCTGTCACTCATGCACTTCACCCCTTCTTACCCCACTCTCCACCTTCTCACATTTCCCTTTCACTCCTCCACCTCTCTTAAACCCCCTCTTTCACTCGCTCACTCACTCACTCACTCACTCAATGTCCCACTCCTCATGAATTAGACACATACACACCTTTGCCCCAGACACACAGCTTCCCTCCCCACATACACACAAAGGTCTCCCCCACAGTCACACACACAGCTCCCCCTTACGGACCATAGGGTTGCCAGGTGTCCAGTATTGAACCTGACTGTCCTGTATTTGGACACCGTCCAGTAAAAAATTAGAGGTAATACTGGACATGTATGTGCTCGGTACCTCTCTGGACATAGTAACCTGACTGGCTGGTGGGGCCGCGGGATTTCCCTGAGCAGCGCTGTTGCCAAGGGTCTGGGCAGCATCCTCCATCCTGATTTGCTGCTGCCGGGTAATGCAGCCAATCAGAAGGTGTCTGTATAACCCTGTTCTTTTATTGTAACCATGTCTTTTTTATAACTCTGTGCCCAGGACATACTTGGAAACGAGAGGTATCTCTCAATGTATTACTTCCTGGTAAAACATTTTTATAAATAAATAAATATAAATAAAAAAGTGTCAGGAACCTGGGTGGAGGCAAGGAGAGGCGGAAACAGCGGTGGGAGGGGTGTGTGTGTGTGTGTGTGTCTCCAGCACGTCGCACCTTTCACTATTGTGTCCAGTATTTTTGGAGAAGCCTCCTGGCAACCCTACAGACACATACACAGCTCCCCCCACCCCATAGACACACACACTCCCAAGCCAACAGACACACACAGCTCCACGCCAAGACAAACAACGCTCTCCCCCCAGACAAACACACAGCTCCCCCCCCAGACAAACACAGCGCACCACCACAGAAACACACACACAGCTTTCCCCCAGAAACACACACACAGCTCCCCCATAGACACACATGCAGATCCCCTCCCCCACAGACACCCCCCCCCCATAGAAAAACATGTACAGCTCCCCTCCGACACACAAACCTCCCTCCCCCCCATAGACACGCACACACAGGTGTGAAAAGTGTAACCCGGACCCAGGAGTTCTGCAGATTTAAGAGAAATCAGGCAGAGACAACTGTATAAAATATAACTCTGGGGCAGACAATCCCGCCTGCTCTCCCTTTATTTTTACTATCTCATACCCTTCTTCATCTGTCATTCTGATGTACGCCCCCCAGTGAAACTGCCCATTGCCCCAAGGGACGCAGACAGATTTCCTGGGGCCCAGGACTACAGTTACGACCGCCACCCCCCACTCCATGTCAGCGGTCTTGTGATCCCCCCATTTCACACCTCACGAGCCCCCTATATTTCCCCCCCTCTTCCCATGTATTTCTCTCCCCTCCGTCTCTCTACCTCACTCACCCCCTTTTTTCTCTCTCTTCCCCCCTCCATCAATTACCCCACTCAATCCCTTCCCCTCATGTATTTCTCTCCCCTCCTCACTTACTCCCTCTTTTCCTCTCTCACTCGCTCCTCTCCATCAATTACCCCACTCTCTCAATCCCCCTCCTCACTCTCATTCCCTCCTCCTCTGACACAGGCAAATCCCCCCCACAAAATGCATATAAACCCCCCACCCCCCAAATACATATAAAAGAACCCTCAAAATACATATAACCGACCCCAAATACATATAAACCCCCACAAATACATATAATCCCCCAATACATATTACAAAAAACACCCCCCAAACACATATAAAAGAACCCCCCAAACACATATTAAAAAAACAAATACATCTAAAAATAACCCGCACCCACAAATACATATTAAACCCCCTTTACCCTCCAAATACATTTATCTACCTTGGGGATAGTCAGGTCGGGCCCAGTGGCTGCGGAGGGCCTGGCCGGTCGGCACAGCAAGTTGGGCCGACCTCTGGCTGGGCCCGGCTGGGCCCGGCTGGTGGTCACCGCCAGGCCCTGGCTCTCCTTCACTCTGTCCCACGCCGAGCTGCTGGCGCACCGGGCCTCCCTCTCATGCCGTTGGACACCGGAAGATGAGCTTGATTCGAGCGCATGTTGGTGTCAGGCTCAGTTGTGGGCCTTCCTCACTCTGTCCCATGCTGAGCTTGTAGTGCTGGCGTGCGCCGGGCCTCTCTGACATCAACGCGCGCCCTGCTTGCCCTCACACAAAGTGAATACAGTACTTGTATGAACTCAGCTCACGAAACATATCACGTGGTGAGGGGAGTGTTACACCTTAGGACCTGACACACACAGGCCTGACAGTGACAGCTGATCCCCAAGGCTCTGTCACCCGAAATCAGCTAGATATATTCCTTAGTTCTCTGGGAGATCAAAAGAACCTGAATTGGAGGAATCAGTACAAACTGCACCATTCTCTGCCGGAGGAGACAGATTTGCAGGGCAGTGTGTATGTATGTATGTTTTTATTTATATATAGGCAAAAGTGTACTCAGCGCTTCACAAAGAATACAGTACATGGAATTATAATAATACAATAAGTGCAGCAAAATCAGACAATTGGAAAGGAAATCCCTGCCCCGAAGAGCTTACAATCTGCCACGTGCGCATGTAACACACACACACTTTAACCTTGCGGGGGGAGGGGGAAAATAACTGGGAAGGCCTCAGGTCCCGCTCTGCTCCCATGGACTTTGGACCAGTCTTCTGGGTGCAGGCCCAAGGTCCGGCGCTGATGAGGTAGCAGTGGATGCCAGTCTGCAGCAGCGGGCGAGTGAAACGTCCCATATGTTCTGGTTTTGTAATTGCCGCTCCAAGAGGTTTGGAGCGGCAATTTCAAAATCAGAACATACGAGACGTTTCACTCACCCCTTCGGGACAAGGTCTCCAAATTAGACACTGTCCCTGTGAAATCGGTACATATGGTCACCTTAGTCAACACCCCTCTTGCAAAGAGTATCCATAGTGCAGACCAATAATATAAAAACGTAACTTTTTATAGAGTTTAAAAATGAACTCTTACAATAAAAACATTTAAATCAAGCATGAATCACAATAATGTGATGAAAGAGAGTTGGCTGTGGACTTTTGTCTCACCCACCACCTCCGATGTGTATGCACTGCGTGGGACGTTGCTGCACTGGACGCTCCACCTTCTCAGCTCCCTCTAGGGTGTTCGGGTGTCGTCCGCTCCACTCTTTCTCCCACATATTAACCACTGTCGTGCTGAGATTGGGGGTCCACACCACATCAAGAATCAAGAGGTCCTTCCTGCAAAGACCACTGTGTCACACTGCCCGTATTTTATCTACATCTTGTGAGTAGGCTACAAATACGAGCCAAGACATATCACTGTTTTGACCCATGAAGTATTATACGGTCTACACTTAGAATATATTTTGTTTTATCTCCCTTCCATGCTCCCCCTGGATTTCACACGAATCTACACGAATTGATGGACCAGTGGAACCAGTCCCTACCAGCTGGGTTTGAGCAGGGTTTTTTTAATTCATTCATTCACGTCATTCATCACGTGTGCACTATATTATGTTTTTTGAATCACTAGATTTGGATTATTCACTGTTTATTGTTAGTGATCACTAGTAGAGTTAGCGCCTTTTTTTCACTATAACACAGCACAGATGTAGAAGTTGGGCACCAGCAGAGGGTGGAGGGGAAAGAGCCCTACGGCTGAGGAGTGGCTGATTCCCAAGTATCATCATGCGCGCCATTCCAAATGGCTTTGGGCTACAGGTTGGCCACTTCTGGTCTAGGGGATGTGTATTACAAAATTACATTTTGTTGTAGGTTACATGGATCATTAGCAGTGAGGCACCAGTGACACTCATAAAATGGGATGTTTATACATTCCAGCATCCCTCAAGATAATTGACAAGTCTGGTTAACAGTAAAGCCATGACAAATGTGTGTGAAATGTATAAGAATGGAGACCAATAACAGACACCACAGTTTATGGACGGAATCATCTTGATACACTGAATAACAGGTCATCGTTATCATTAAACCTTGAAGTACTGTCAGTCAGACCCATATGAGAACTAGTGTAATGTTGTGTTATAGCACCACCTGCTGGTGGCTTGCATCACAAAACATCTATCAAACTCCCACATACTGTACTTGAAAGAAAAGAGAGGGTTTCTGACAGAGACTTTAAAGGGATATTCCCCATGTGCAGTCTTTTATTATTTTGATATCCTGTCAAATTAGATCCCTACAAGTGGTCCACAATGGTCTCACATCCCTTAATACGTTTTAATATCTTAAAATACAATTCTTTTGAATTTCATCAGGGCCACCGAAATACAATTCTCTGGGTTTTTTTCCACGTATTTCGTGGGCTGCTGGCTCTCCGTAATAACACATGAAGAAAAAGCAGATCACGGCACTACGGATTTGCTTAAAGATAAATCTATTTATTTAATAATTGGCTTAAGCAAATCCGTAGTGACGTGATTCACTTTTTCCTCATTGCGCATTTTGGATCACGGACAGGTTTTCCCTGGGGCCAGGAGCAGCGGTAATTGTATCATTTATTTTATTCCATGGTGTGCAGGATACACCCTTATTTTGCATTGACTCTCCATAATAATACCCATGAACCTCGGACATTCCCCTCCGTGTAGCCTGACCGCTAGCGCGTGTGTATCACAATGTTTAGCCCACAAGACAAGAAATATTAAGCATTTTGCCTCGTAAAATTTATTTATTTATATATTAAATATTTTACCAGGAAGTAATACATTGAGAGTTACCTCTCGTTTTCAAGTATGTCCTGGACTTTACCTTGACGGGGTTGGCAGGCGATGGTCATTTTTTTTGATCAGAAGATGACACTAAATGACTTGTTTGTTATTAGACTTAGGTTAAAAATGTAAAATTTCACTAATAAATTGCAAGCACAATTTGGGAGGAGCGCTGGGTTTTTGTATTTGCTTTCCATAAATGTCTGTTCCCTTTCCCTAGTAGCATACTCCATACAGGTATTGAAAGCATTTAGTTAAAGGGGTAGGCCTGAGCTCACCTAATTCTGTTTTGACTCTCTCCTCTCTCTCTCTTTATGAGATAATTACACTAATTGCCACTGGTGCTCTTCATGGAAAATCTAACGACCAATCTGAAGCTGCAGTTAGGTTGCGGCTTCCTGTTCTCCTAGGCGGGTGCACCAGCACTGGCGCGTAAACTGGTAAATATATTGGGAACAGGGTGTTCTCCACTGTGAATAAAGCACAGATACAATTGTGTAAATAAATGATAATAAATCTACATTTCATGCCTAATGACCTGCATCATTGGCCCTGGCACACCAGAGGTCCCTTTGTACCAGGTAAATCATGGCCACTTGCTAATTCTCTAAGTTGTGAGTGGAACCCCCCTCCACTACAGTTCCTGGGACCCAGGACCTGGTCGCATCCTGTAATCACTCCTGGAGCAAGCACATGACCCAAAAATGCTGGAGGCCCTAAAAACAAATCCCAGGTGAGATTGATGCATTAGGGTACATTCCATGCAAGTCATGTATTCCTATAGTCTTCCCTCTCTTTATTGTACACCATACACAGTTCTGGGTAGCTTTAATTTATCTGCAGTGTCAGTGGCGCGAATAAGCCTCCTTTTGGGGCATCAGCTTGACAGTAAATCAGCCTTCTGTTAATGGCATTGCCTTGTAATTTTATTAATGTTCTATGTACTATTCTCTGGTGATCTAATGGTGTAAGCTGTGTTGTAATTTAATGAATCAGCCGATTACAAGTACAGCTTGCATTGACATTTTATGAGCCATCTTTCAGAAAAGAAGGGCTACTAGTTGAACAGCAGCTTCTTGACATCAGTAATAAGGTCAGTGGCATGGAATATTATGGCGTAATGTCATGTGACACAGCTGCTATAGAAAATAGTGCATGCATGCACTTTTCAGCACATAAGACCATTAGCTTTCTGTATCATTTGATGAAAGTGGATTTTTTTTGGTTGTTTTAATATCAGATGGCCAAAAATAAGCCAAGTTTTCCTAAAGGCTTCACGTAATGAGTATGGCAGCAATTATTAAGTATTTTAATCAATCAGGCACACACAGGGTTAATGCGTTAATGTCTTAAAAATACAAGAATTGTTTTTGTGGCCTTTTAAAACCTTGACCAGGCCTTCTTTATACGACTGATTATCTAGAGATAAGGAAATTTGGGGGGGGGGGTTAGTAGGAAGATTGAAATATGGATTCCATGAAACTAGAATTAAAGAGACCCTTTTTTTAAAAATATACCTTGAAGTATCAGGGGGCATGGCTAAGAAGGTATCCAAAAGGAGTATCCAAAGGGAAGAAAACACTAGCCGTTCTCTGATAAATGCCGAATGGAAATTGTAGTTAAGAAATTGTGTTAAATGCAATCATATGGGTGATGGTGATAAGAAATAAAACAATAGTGTATCAATAAAAAAAAATGAATAAATTGTGATACACTGCTCAACCATGTAGAATTATCCAGGTATCCTTGCAGAAGTCGTGAGGTAAGAATTTAGGGAGCACAACAGAAAATTGGTCCGTGCTCAGCCCAATAATAATAACATACTAGAGGGGTGCTATCCGGGAAGGTAGCTAACGAGAACACGAAAGAGAAAGAATCCCTAGTGATGCCCTCTCCTCTACTAATAATCCAAAATAAATACATTTTATTATATAAACACATAACACAGTTTAAAACCTAAATAAGCGCTAGTGTGCTCTGTGAATAGTTTCAACTTCACATGAAGGGGTTAATGGTATATGCCCCAAAGGTAAGTTGTAGTAACCAAATCCCCAATGCTAATATGTACCTTGAAGAGTTCTCAGGCTTTAGTTAGGATGAAGCATTGTATCTAAATAGGCGATGCTTAGTCAGAGGACATAAAATGGGCGATTACCCCCTGTTGATAAATTATGAAGGTAAAAATATTGCAGCCTTGTGGTTTAGCCTATTGGTACAATATGAGACTGTAGTGTCTCATGTATATAGGACAAAGGATGCAATGACACCCTTATTCCTAGAGGAGTCCCAAAAAGTATATATATATATAGCTTAGCCATTACAACCAACCTCACACTGATGATATCCATCAAGTTTGAAACATGTCTGTGAGTGGGTTTAATGGCTTTGCATCTCATCCCAGCCTCTGTCTAAAAGCTGTGTTTAAAACAGCATGCATTGGCTTGAGGATTTGCTTGTGTAATACGAGCTTGAGACAAAAGGTGGCACTGAGTGCTCATTTGCATGTCATTTCCCAGAATCCCTGGCTGCAGTGGAGCGCTGTATGCTGGGCGATAATGGGGAAAGACAGGGTTGCAGACCTGTCTAAGACATGCAAATGAGCATACAGTAATATTTACAGTTGCTTTATGCTTTACTGTGGAGGGTTTTTGTCACTTTTTACCCACCATAACCTTAATAATTGTGGTGATTACCTAGTCTATAGTCTCATAACCAGCTTAGCCATTACAACCAACCCCACACTGATGAGACCCATAAAGGTCGAAACAGCTGTGTAGCGGAGACTGTGTCCCCTTGGCCTTGAGTCATCGTCCCTTCGGGGACTAAAGACTCCAGCTGCTTTTGGGGGGGCACGCTATCTCAAGCTAAGAGGAGTGATCCTGAGCGAGCGGTTCGGAGCAAGCAGATGTGGAAGTGAGGGGCCGGCGCCTTTGCCTGGTGGGATCGCCCGAAAGGGCTTAACCCACCTGCTGCAAGTAGGGTGCCGCACCTGAGCTTATTCAAGGCGGACGATGGCTTTCGGTGGGATGAGGAATACAGTCCGGTTCCTGGTTGAGGAAGCCGAGAGAGACCGCGTGAGACTGCAACATGTGGTGGAGAAAGTCCTTGGAGAGATGCTGGAGCTGGACGAGACGAAGGTGTACTGCCTCCAAGACTTCCCGAGGCAGGGCATTTATGACCTGACCCTGAATACAGATGCGGATTGCTGGAACATCTATGAAATGTGCCGTGAGAGGAAAGAGGATCCAAGGCTGTTGGGAATCAGCGTGGCCCCGAGCTTTATGCTGGAGGACAAGCCGCTTATTGTACATATGTATAACCCTTTTGTACAGAAGGAAGACATTGTGTGTTTCCTGAGGAGATATTGTTCTCTGGTAAGGGGAGGAGAAATGTTGAGAAACGCTTATGGCCTTTTTAACGGAAAATGGCGTTTTTGGGTGCGGTTTAGGCCTGACCCAGAACGAGGAGGAGGAGTAATGCAACCGCCTGCAAGTTTTGCCATTGGTGGGGAAAGGGGCTTCTTAAACTACCCTGGCCAGCCAGTTTATTGCAGGAATTGTAAAAAATATGGACATACCAAGGAGGAGTGTGACAAAGTTGGGACTGTATGCCGCAATTGCGGAGAAGAAGGACACACAGCAATGGCTTGTCGAGTCCCCAAAAAGTGCAACTTGTGTGGGGAACGTGGACATTTAGCACGGCAGTGCACAAAAAGACAAGCGGCAAGTGGTAGTGAGCCTGGAGATACCGCAGAGTTTGTTGGACTGATCTTTGGGGAGGGACAGACGGAAGAGGGAAGGATGGACTTACAGGAGGGGGGGATCTCAGAAGTGGAGGAAACCCCTGAGTTTCTACACGGAGAAACTTTAGGAGAAGAAATTGAAGAAACTTTGGCGGGTTCTACAAGCGATATCTTGGAGAAAAAAGAGGAAGATCTCTTCCTGGACTCCTTGGCCCAGAAACCGGAGGTGGGGGGAGGGGAGGAGACGGGAGCAGTCCATCAGAAAGATGCGGGGGAGGGGGAAATACGGTCATTGAGTGTGGTGGAACCTAGCTGGGCGGAAAGTATTGAGTTTCAAGATGCACAGAGGGTGAGGGAAGGTCCTCAAGATGTCTTGGAGGAGGAAATGGAAATAGGAGGGAAAAAAGCTCAAAAGCGTAAAAATCTGCAAGGGATAGAAACAAAGGAAGATAAGGATAGCCAGAGTAAAGTGGAGCCTAGAGAGGAAGGTGTAGAGGGTAAAGTTGGAAAAGTATCAGGGAAAGTAACCCTAAAAGAGAAAATGGAACATTTTGAGGACGCAGTGGGAGATGTTCTATTTTGGGTTGGTATTTTTCGGAAGCAACATGGGGGGAGTAGTGAGGAACAGATAGTAGAAGGATTAGAAAAAATGATGTACCAAAGAAAACAGCTGACAAAAGAGCAATATGAAGAACTAAAAAAGGAGCATGTGCAGTGGGTTAAAATAAAAGAGGCTAGGGGAGAGGTGAGGGAGAAGGAGAGTAGCGAGAGCAATAGCTCGTCCCCACAAAAAAAAACAGATAAGCGTGGAGGGAACTAAAGCTAAAACAGTAGAAAGGAGGGAAAAGGGGAAAAGTGAGAATGACAGCTTGTCCTCACAAAAAAGTCAGATAAGTGTCGAGGGAACTAAAATACCGAGAAGTGTAAGTGGAGTAAGTGGGAACGAAAGGGAAGAAAAGGCAGGCAAAAAAGGGATTGTACAGGCAAAAGAGGAAAATTCTGTGAGAGATAGTAAGGGGAGGAGCACCCAGGGAAAGGATGAAGTAGGGCTAACAAAGGTAGAGGTTTTGCACAATCGACTTGCGAGGGGATTTGGGCGGAGATATTGGGACGTGAAAGAGGCAAGGGACGGGAATGAAAAAAATGTGAGGTCTGGAGTCCAGCTAGAGGAAAATAAGAGAGGTTTGGAATGTATGGAGGAAGAATTAAAACAGATGATCGCATCACTTGAGATTAGAGAAAAGGTTTTTGTTTTTTAAATGAAAGAATCTTGAAGTATATGGTTCTTATTTTTGTATGATGTTTTGGTAATAGGGTTTTTTCGTAATGTTATGTTTGTTTTTTTCCCCTTCTGAAAAGTTAATATATGTTTTGGAGAATGTACGAAAAGCTTAGTGTAGGACTTGGGAAGTAATTCATGCTTAGGTATTGTGGTGTTTTGTGTTTTTTTTTGGCAATGTAAGGAATGTATAGTGATATTTTCTGTTTATTACTGGTTGTAATTAAGTGAATCGTTAATAACAAAAAAAAAAAGGTTGAAACATGTCTGTGAGTGGGTTTAATGGCTTTGCATCTCATCCCAGCCTCTATCTAAAAGCTGTGTTTAACACAGCATGCATTGGCTTGAGGATTTGCTTGTGTAATATGAGTTTGAGACAAAAGGTGGCACTGAGTGCTCATTTGCATGTCATTTCCCAGAATCCCTTGCTGCAGTGGAAGCGCTGTATGCTGGGCGATAATGGGGAAAGACAGGGTTGCAGACCTGTCTAAGACATGCAAATGAGCATACAGTTGCTTTATGCTTTACTGTGGAGGGTTTTTGTCACTTTATTTACCCACCATAACCTTAATAATTGTGGTGATATATATATATATATATATAGTCAATAAAGAACATCACTTGTGGGCACATTCACATGTCTTAGACAGGTCTGCAACCCTGTCTTTCAACCATTATCACCTATCATACAGGGTTTCCACTGCAGCAAGGGATTCTGGGAAATGACATGCAAATGAGCACAGTGTCACCTTTTGTGTCCCGTGCTGTGCTTAAAAGCTGTGTGAACGGCGATGCATCAGATTAAATGGCCTCCATGTGAATGTATATTCCAGGCAAAAGGTGACACATTGTGTGATCATTTGCATGTCATTTCCCAGAATCCCTCGCTGCAGTGGGAGCACATTGGCTATATGCTATCGGTGGAGGTTGTCTGTCGCCTTTTTCACCCGCCATAACTTAAAATGTGTGTGTGCACGCACGCACACACACACGGACTATTAGTGGTCAGATAGCAGATTAATAGTTCAACCAGTCACTGAGAAGGTTAATTAAATGAAAATCTCCTGGCCTCCCTACGGCTGTCTGCCCATACGTCCATAGAATATTACCTTAATGATTACTATACTTCACCTACGCTGTAATGATGATAAAGCGGAGGTTTCGTTTACACAGGAACTATTCAGCCCCCAATCCTAAATACTGACAAATGCTAGTGGTTGCCCAGATTGTCCCACATCATCGTTTAGCTAACTAGGTTAGGATTCACAGAGAGAGAGTACCCAACTGACACATATCTATGACTGAGACCTTTGTTTCAGTCGAGCTCATGACGTCATCAGCCGAGGCACGTTTCATTCTGTACTCAGGACTTTTTCAGGGTTGGGCGGGTCACCGCTTCAATCGGCTATTTAAGCCTGACGGTTGCCTATTAGTCTGCTATCTGACCACTACTAGTCCACCCACCTGGGTCCTATTTACATGAGACACTAGTCTCATATTGTACCAATAGGCTAAACCACAGGGCCATCTGTTCGAGACACGGAGCTGATGTCACAACCCCATTTGAGATCTATCAGAGGGCATACTTCATCTGCTGCAGGTCTACCGTGTGGTAACCCGTTGTGTAATATACACTCAATGCGCTTGTTTTATCTACTAAATGTACACAGAATACTTACCCTATACTTTAATCAATTATATTTGATATACTTCACTATTGCAGTTTTGCGCTGTTGTTTTTGTCTTTTATTGTCTAGTGTTGTCTGAGTGCTGAGCCACTTTCGTGTGATACAGCTGCAGACGCCAATGATATTTATCACAGATATTGTATGATACAATTTTTCATATTGTGTGAAGGGTTCATGCAAGGGTGCACTTTTTTCACTTAAACACTGTCACGGTGAGATTATGGCAGGCTGTATAGTCACACATAAATATATATAACAGTTGATATATATATTTATCACTGGGTCTGAACTGGGACGAGACTTAGATATGATAAAATATAATTTATTCCTTGATAAAGGTGAACACACAACAATGTACAAATAACAGGCAAAATATAGACACTTACGTAAAATGGAAATGATGAAGCAGTCATATCTGGACTGGCAGTTCATATAGCACTCTTCATAGTCATCAAGACCCCAAAGACATGAAAAAACCTCTGGCAGGAAGACAGTGCATAGCGTTTCACTCAGCAATCAAGATGGTATAGAACAGACTGAACAATTGAAGAACTTGAAGAACATGAACAACAATGGATAAGGGCTTGACCACAGATTATATACCTTTTGTGGCCCTATCCTTAACCTTAAGTACAGGTGATTGGTTTTCAATTACCTCCAGCCACTCACTAGCCTGGGAACACATTTTAATTCATGCCCCCCTGCTTGTTGGGACATGCGCAGTAGAGCTCTGGGGTCTCATTTCTGAAGCCCCACATTTGCATCAGGAATGTCAGCCAGTCTATCCATTTGGAGTTCTGGCAGGAAAACTTTTGTTGAAAGGTGTGAAGTGGGACACTTAAAGACTGCTCTGGTTTGAGCCTCCTCCGCCCTTAGGTAAACATGGAGGGTGACAAAACCCTTTGAACAATACTTAAGTCCTAGACATTGGGTCGCCTCTAGGGCCATCTGCTATCCTGGTATGCAAAAGAATTTCCTCTGGGTCTTTGTCCATACCTTGGGACACAGTATTAAACATAAAACATAAACGTATTAAAATATCTGGTTCCGTTGGGTCTAGCAGGTCCAAACTTCCCAGTTCTCATTGCCAGAACTGGGACACCATATGGTCCAAAAAGAGACTTGCTATGACCTTCGGAACCGGAGATACACAAATGCACATTAACTCATTTTTCACTTTAATACAAAAATCTCCGCTAAAAAAGAAATCTCAGCTTTTGACTAAATCCCCATTGAAAACAACGGGCTCCGCCGCCATGGGTTTCAATGGAGCAACTCCGCCGTTGTAGTCAATGGAGTTTCCTGCCATAGACTTTCAATGGTGAACCGCCGCCATTGATGTCTATGAGAAAATCCACAAATCTTTACATTCGTCCATACTCCGTCTGGTTGGTCTGAGGTGGCTGGAAATGGGCATGCATTAAAGCCGGAACCTTGGCTACATGCCACCCAAATCCCATCCCTCTGGGCATTCCAGAACCGGAGATATGGACTTACACATTTCAACATTTTACACTTAGTCATTTTTTCACCATGCGGCTTTTCCCCCATTAGAATCAATGGTAAAAGTCCCGAACTTTCAAGGGGGTCCATACTACGTCGGGTTGGTCCAAGAGGGTCAAGGATGGTTCTGCAGTGATGCCGTAGCAGTGACTACAGATACCCCAAACCTTGATCCTCTGGTCCCTCTGGAACCGGAGATATGGATTCCTAAATTACAGCATTTCACACTTAGTCATTTTTCGGAGCTGTTTCTGCCGCCGCCATTGAAGCCTATGGCACGACTCGCTCTTCTCGGTTCGACACTTACCTGGGGTCCAGGATACGGGGACCCGGTTGTGGTCGAGTGGGGGGGAGGTCTAGGAACTAGGGACAGAAAGAATTTTATTCCTAGGGGCCCTAGAACTGTTTATTCCCACGCCAATTAACGTTGAACTTGACTCAAGTGATTTTAACTCTTTTAAAGGACATTGTATCCGCTTTGCGGTTTGCGGTCTGGACAGCAGCCAACTTGTTCTTCGAAAGTTACCTCAAGGAATCTCCATTGAAGTCAATGGGCCCATTGACTTAATGGGAAACCGCCGCTCTCCCTCTCGGACGCCACCTGCTGGTCTTTACAGGAAACAGGACTAAAACAACAAGATTCTCCATTAGAATGCATTGAGCCCTAATGGCGGCCAAAGGGGACCTCCAAAATGGTGCCTGAAAAGGCGGGAAAATTAAACAAAGAGCTATAATCATTAAAGGACTATTAACCCTTGTGCTCCCGGATGGATTCTAGTGTGTGTGTGTGATGCAGACACTGATTAAACCAGACATTACAATGGAACAGGGGAAAATACATTTACAGGTTATGACAAGGGTTAAATCACACGTCTGGGCCTCAGCCCAGTTAACCCCTTGTCTCCCTGGTGAGGTTAGAGGGTGGCCAATTGGGGTGTAACCCCTTAAATCCCGGGCCAAATCCTCTCCATCGTCACAAACACTAGTTTATTTATTGTTTTATAGTTTATTTCACCTGCAATATTTTTACCTTCATAATTTATTAACATGGGGTAATCGCCCCATTTATATCCTCCGAACTAAGCATTGCCTATTTAGATACAATGCTCATCCTAACTTAGACCTCAATTATACCAAAAACTGCAGAGCTGCAAAGCAATCCGGTGACGTCATTGTAGCCGTGCTACAAGTGCACACGCAGAAGAGATTTGTAGAGCTACTGTAGGGAGACATGCACAGTTCTTCACTTCCTGGTTTGTTGAAGATGCACTGTGATTGGCCATGCAAATCACATAATGCGGCCGGGGGGGGGGGGGGGGGGGAGAGAGAATCTCAAATCTCCTCAAGAGACAAACACTGCAGCACGTAGCGCCACTTACGTCGCGCTTGGTATGTGCACTCGTCATGGTTTGTTTAATTTGTTTTTCATGTGCGCTACGTCACCGGATCGCTTTGCAGCTCTGCAGTTTTTGGTATAATTGAGGCCTAAAGCACGAGAGAATTCTTCAAGCTACATATTAGCATTGGAGATTTGGTTACTACAACTTCTCATTGGGGCACATACCATTAACCCCTTCATGTGTAGTTGAAACTTCATAGAGCACACTAGCGCTTATTTAGGTTTTAAACTGTATTATGTGTTTCTTTCTTTATATAATAAAATTTATTTATTTTGGATTATTAGTAGTGGATAGTGCATCACTAGGGATTTTTTCTCTTTCGTGTTCTCAAGTATTTAGGGAGTGCATAATCATATGTGGAAATATAAAAAACAGAAAACACAGTGCAATATAGTCCAAACTTCTCATATGTGAGATGTATCAATCTTGCACTATATGCGTTTCTGTTTTTTATATTTCCACATATAATTCTGCGCTCCCTAAATTCCAAAAGGAGTAAATGAATTAAATATGCAGATATTCTAGGCCCGACAGCAATTCGCAAGAATGACAAAGATATTTGTAACCATTGCGTTTACTTTACACAAACCAAATCATATCACACACTTCATGATTAAAAGGGACTAAAGACACATTTCTCCTTGCATGTGGTCATATTTTATGTTGTGGCGTTTACAGACACAACAGTGAAGATGGCACATGGAGAAGTATTCTAGAAACAAAGTTATAAAGCCTTATATATAGAGGCAAACTTAAAAAAAAAAGAGAATAGGAAAGTTTTCTTTCTTTTAAGTTGTAAATGTTAGCCAGAGCTGATTGACAATTGGGGGGTTTGCTTATGTTGTTTTCAATGGAAGGTTTTGGGCATAAAAACTTGCGTGTGTTTGAATAGAAAACAACAGGTGGTGTATTTTCTAAACCAGTGACCTCTCTGGGAAGTACCTATGAGGTAGTAACGTATATAGATTTCTGTTTTGTTTTTTTAAAGAAACTGCCTGCATTTATTAGAACTCAATGTTCTTGTAATAATCTTTTTCTGCAGTCTAAGAACTGTATTTTTATATATTAAAGCCAAACTTTAATAAGTAATACTTTGGGCTCTGAGTAAATTACATTTTGCTACAACAGATTTGTGAGTTAAGTACATAGTTTTTCTTAATAAACAGACGGTGCAAATAATTACATATTTGTTATTTCTTTGGTGGTTGAGGTGGATAATTGTGTGTATGTGTGTGTATAAATATTAACAGTGTAAGGGTAAATCTTTACAAATATATAGTACCTTGCGAAGGAGAAAGGCGAGTTGGTTAGTTTTGCCATGTGCATTAACCCAGGTTGCATATATAAGTCACGTGCTCACTAGTGTGCTGTTCGTGACAGACGGATTGAGTGGAGATATTATTCCTTTGAGGGACCTTGCGAGGGAGAGGAAGAGCGAATTGGCTAGATAGCTGTATGTATAAACCTACGTCCCAGACACAGGTCACATGCTCACTGGGGTGACGTACGTGACACGTCTACAAAAGAAAACATTGCGGTTTCTATGTATATAAATGTTCTGATGAGAAATGTTGCCACCATGACACAGTACCTCAAAGGTTTGGGTTATCATCGCACTTGCTTAAATTATGTGCTTAATTTTCTAAAATGACCCATGACATTAAGTGACGAGTAAACAAGTTTTTGTTTTTGCTTCTCCTCCATACTATACACAATCTCCCTTTCCCTCCATGGGCAAGAAACCTAGCTGGTTTCAGTATTGGTGAACTAATTCATTCATTGCATTTAATAACGTAGAAGGCACCACGCAGTGACGTACAAGAGTCGTTTTATTATTCACAAAAAAAATACAACAAAAAATCCACTGATATTCTTTCATTACACACCTGAACATAAGTATGAAAACAATATTCCGTACATCATTGTATTTATTTTTTCAATTAGTCATGTCAATTACACATCTTACACAGACTTAAATAACACTTTATTGCAAACTACAAAAAGGTTGGAGACTGGTAGCATTTTAATGACATTTATTAAATTTGTACAGCATAAAAAAAGTTTATTGCCCATTTGTGGCTTGTGTAGCATTTACAACTTCAAAAACCATTTAATAAAAATATATAATAAATATATAATTAAAAAAAAAAAAATGGAGCACAGAATGTAGAGGATGCAGACCAAATGTAGTTGTTGAACACCCAAACGGAGACCAGTATCACGGTATAGATTTATTGGAAATATCAATAGGTGCACACTTCATATTGTAACAATTATATTTGAACTGGTGTCCATACACACACCCATTTTAGGTTAGGAAGGATCACAATCAGTATCGGTAACAATGTGATGGTAAACTTAATTCTGTTTGACACTGGTGAGATACAACTAGTAAGAACTAAGAAACGAAATGCAATAGTAGCTTCAATAAATTACATAACTGGCAGATTGGCCATTCCAGTCGACAAAAGCATCATGGAGTCCTGTTGCTTGCCTAAAAAAAATAAAAACCCTAATGTTAAGGGGGAAAAAAAAAGACTTTAGTGTTTTTTGTAGATTGAAGAAATACTCTGCATCTGTGTAAAGATAGAAAGAGATGACGAATTAAAGGGAGATTGTTAACACAGCATTCAAGTCTATCTAAATAGTGCAAAATGAATCGAAGTGTATTGGATTATTCAAAGATGGAAGATGAAAAAGGTGTGGGGTCCTGTAGTCCCTGAAAAGAAGAGCTCAATAATGTAAATGCTGAAATACCTGGAAAAAAATATTATGTTTAGTTTATTCTTGTGAAATATCCTACAAAGATAAACAGAATTACAATTAGTAACAGTGCCATTGTATTATGAAATAAGCAAAGTGTAAATACTGAAGACCAGATTAATTGTCACCATCAACCAAACTACATCAAAAGTTTTGACAAACATGATTTGCGAGGTCTGCAAGATCATCAAAACATTTGCAGCAAGAGCATGCGCATTGATATACAAATCAGAAAATAATATGTATGAGGGAGGTCAATATAAAAGCAGTATATTCCGTCCAAACATTACCATTTTCTCCGTAACAGTGTGCTAAAGTATATAAAAAAAAAATGGGGATGAGCACTTGTGGCAATATATTCAGATTGTGAGAAACCTGTTTTAGTTAAAAAAATAAAAAATAAAATAAATACAACAACAAAAAGGAACTTGTGACATCACCATATACGAAATTGGGAACAGCATAGAAAAGCATTATACAAGAAACAATGACCGTTAAAACAAATGATCCTTCCCAACCATGCTATACCAGTGGATAGCATACAATAAGATCCAATATGAATCTGGGATTTGAACACAAGAACCCATCTTATGCATTTACAGTGAAGTTAAAATTCTTCGCATTTAAGTAGGCAAATTGCCTTACATACAAAAATCCACAGGATTTAATACTAATTCATAGTTAAACTACCTTCGAATATCCAGCAGAATCAAATGGGACTTCTCAGTTCTGAGTGAGCCTGTAATTTATTAAGCTTCAGTGCATTCCAAATCACCCCAGGCTAGAAGGTTTGCCGTATTAAAGCAGCCATGGGCACAACAAAGTTTGGGATGAAAAAGTGCCATCATCCATACAAAAACGGACCAAGTTCACAGGCACAGCTACTTGCTACTACCATTTATTTTTCATCTTTAAAAATCAGCAAAGTGCTTTAAACGTGCAAAAATAGATGCTATTATTTTATAGGAAAACATACTGGACACCTAACAAGCTCCTATTGAACCCCCAAAATAACCACAACATATATATATAAACATATGAGTGTCACAGAGGAGTGCTACTGAGCATGGCAATATATATTTAAAACCAGAGACATAACATAAAACACAGACAGAGCTCAGTGCACGTCCAGTGAAACTCATACACGGTACAGTGCCTAAATATATATGTATAAATATCTATTAAATAAAATGGTCTTTTAGTTTAACATTTTGGCCAAATTGTTGTAAGCCCCTGAGCCACTGCACGGCAGACCACATTCTTCAGGGGTCCCTAACACTAATATATTATTAGGAATTTATATTAGTGTTAGGGACCCCTGAAGAATGTGGTCTGCCGTGCAGTGGCTCAGGGGCGTACAACAATTTGGCCAAAATGTTAAACTAAAAGACCATTTTATTTAATAGATATTTATACATATATATTTAGGCACTGTACCGTGTATGAGTTTCACTGGACGTGCACTGAGCTCTGTCTGTGTTTTATGTTCTGTCTCTGGTTTTAAATATTGTTTTATAGGAACTGAAAATCCAAAGAGCATACAAAAAATATATTAAAGCCCTGTTATAAATATTCACATTTGGAACACTAAGCTAGGCTAAAATGTTCTTAATAAAAACCATGCCATAACTTGTTGCTACTTCCTAGTTCTACTCTACTAAAAGAACTACGACAACAACTTTCCCAATCAATGGAATGGGAGACTTATTATACTTCACTACATATTAAAGTAGCAGGTAAGGAGGGCAGCGATTTAAGTCAAATTAGGATCTCACACTGATTTTCTAAACCCCTTTCTCTGAAACAAGGAAGACTTAATAAATTAGATATTAAATAGAATTAAATGAGAGTACAGCTTGAAACCGTGGTACCACTGAAACATGGGCTGGAGCTCTGCCCCATCACTATATACCTCTGCAGTTCCAGAGTCACAATGCATTCTTAAAATACTGCTCCATCGGAAACTAAAAACTGAAGTCCCTAAACCACCAGCTCTAACTGTGGTTTGGAAACGAGGCCCTAAACATGTATCCTGCAGAGCATTCTGTAGGATTCTTGTCCCAAACTGGTAGTTGAGCTGAATGCCCAATAACTGCACTTTCTAAAGGTTCTAGCCTTCTATACTATATGTAGTGGCTATGTCTCTGAAACATATTTGAGGATGGAGTGTCACATACTCGCCTTCTTTAGAGTTAAAGGCTTATATATCCGAGTGTATGCACATCTATCAAAGTCTAAAGACTGTCCACTTATTAAATACACATTTAGAACAAAATGTGGCATATATTGCACTGATACCTGTATGGCCAATATGACTTACTTTCAAGATGCAGCCCCTCTTAGGACCAAGGTGAACTTATGGTAGACATGTAGGTTAAACCTTGGTGACAAACATACACATACATACACATACATACATTTTAAATATATATATATATTTAATATATATATATACACATACACACATACACACAGAAAAATGTATATAAAATCATATGTACAAGCATTTTAATATTATTGAAGGTTTTACAAATGTTTTTCACTTTCATTTATGTTATGAACTAAAATAGAGTGTGATTGCCGATTGTGTTTGCCATACCCCAGTAATCAGGTAATTCACGAAACCCCCAACTTTTAAAGGACTATAAAACCTACTTTAAACTTCAGGTTACTATCTTTACAAACGTTCCCAGAATAAACTTTAGAAAAGGATTTAAAAACACTTTGCACCGTCTTCAAAACACATTGTGTTAAAATGTCATGGGCTCATGACATTTCTGAATGTATACCTGTATATGAACGTTACCAATAAAAAAATTGATACAAAAAAAAAAAACACTTTGCACCTGTGTGAATAAAAAATTAAATAAAACCACATCATTCACCTTCTTTTAACCCACTAAAAAGATCACGATCATAAGTTTGTTTTCTTTCAGTGGGACAGCACATAAAGCGCAGCGTAAGTTCACTGCTACTTCAGGACTTGAGCTAGAAACATATTGCACTGCAAGGGTCTGCTATACTATACTATATTACGATACAATACGACACATGAAAGCACCTTCTTATTCGTGTTCAGGATCTGTTGCCGAGTTTAGGATAATATGCATAGTTAAGGGGAATGTTTCCTGTCCAACAAGCCTTCAAGATGTATTTTTCCACCGAATTCCTGGAGACTACATGTTTTATACCAATTTACAATGAAATACCCAGCATTGCAGGAAGAGAGTTCAAAGTCACTCTGCGTGACAACTTTAACTCTTACAGCAAGGGCACAAGATTTCCCACCAATTGCACAGAACAAAATATGTAATTACCTGCCACAGTGTTATTGCATTATATATGTATATTGTTTTAATTACATTGCAACAAAAGTGTGTAAAAAGAAAAGGCCAAATTAAAATACTTGAAATGATCAGGCAATGAAACAAACTTAAAACATGTGATCAACCAAATAGTTTCTATAACTAAGGCCAAAATAAATATTAACAAAAAAATAATTAAAAAAAAGAGAATAAAAAAAGAATCTTCACATGATTTACCAAAATACAATTTGCCCATCAAGCACTAATCCTTACATTTAAGGTTCTGAATGTGAACAAATAATACACAGGTCAGATAAACATTATTGACTTACTAATTCTCTTTATAAAATTGAGGAAATACACAACACAAACATATGAAACTGAATTAATTCAACTTTTTTTTTTTTTTTGGAGAAAGTCCAACAGATAAAGACGCTCAGTGAAACAATGCCTTCATTTAAAAGTTTTGTTATCAATATGTACAATAAATGCAACGTTTGCATTATGCATTTGGATTCAAATGCATGATAATGAAAGAATAAAGATAATGGTTGCTACAGATCTTCGAAGCAAGCGGTCTTGTTAAAGTTTGCACATCTAAATAAGGGCGGATGCAGGTTTACCTTTGTTCAGAACAATCGTTGAAAAGTAATAAAAGTAAAGCTGTGTACTTTAAATAGCATTTAACAGGACCACTTTAAAGAATGAACAAGATTTTATCATGAGAAGTAGTTTGGGGGGTGGGGGGGGGGGGCTTGAGGTGTGTGTGTTTTACAAAACCTTCGGGCAGACTGCTGGGGCTGTATAAATGAAACTCTTACATTATGTACAGTATAATATATCAGATCTATATATACCTGTTAAAAGTTCCAAGCTTACTCTGTCCCCTTTTCTTTTAAAAATCATCTTTCCGTCTATTTTTCCATCATGATTATTACATTGTTAATGCAATAAAGATAACGAGCTCATCTCTTCAATAACCTTACAGATGCTGCACAAGTGCTCAAATAAATACCTGACCCTATCCAAAAACATACTGAACATTGAAGAACAGTATCCATTTTAGGATCGGTTACTCCATAGTCAGGAGGATTCTGGGAAAGCATGTGCAAATTCTTAGCACCTATATTCCCAATGGGTATCGATCTGTGATCTAGTACAGTGTGTAAGTCGTAATAGAAAGTCCAATATCAGACCAATAGATTGATGCAGTAAAGAACTTTTGAATGTACCTTTTATTTTTATTGCACTGGATACTGAAGTAGAAATGTGTTCTTTTTTTTTTTTTACAGTGTATTCCATTCATAGTCCTAGTTTTTGATGTGCTGCACATACTTCTGACTACATTAAATGGTAATCTATGCCATAAATATTCTGATTATATTTTTGCCAGGACTCAAGAGTGGCCACTACTGTAAACATTATATAGATCTCTTTCTGTAATTAGAAGTATATATTATGTATCAGCTTTTGTGTACTTAAGTTCGACGTTCCGGCTTAAATTTGTAAAGCTATTCATATTCCTGGCTAGGATATGTTATACTGGTAGAGGAAGTGTTACATTCTTGTACTTTCACGTTATTGCAACTCAAATTGATGCTGGGAGATCTGCAAACGGGCTCTATTGTAATCCAACAGCGCTATTTAGGAAAGCTAATGTATGAGACCGTTAATTAAACAGGAATTAAAGAGAAAGTGAAGTTGTTAAATAGTCTTCTTTTCCACTGTCTGTTTGCATTATAGTGATTATTTTATTCCTTAATTGGTATTAGTTTACTAGAATGAAAACCGAGATAGAATCTGTATCATCTATGAATACTTTACCTCTGTAGAAGTTTGCAACCCTGCAGATACAAAAACTTGTAGCAAAGAAAGGGTTAAGAAAAAAGGTCATTATTACTATTTTGAAGTATGTGTAGATATGTAATATAGAGGGAACCTTATTAACAGAACTCTATGATTATTCCAAAACAATGTGCACTTTAGTCTTTTAGGAGAATACCTGTATGCGCGATAAGTCACAATGGGAAAAGGATATGTGGCTGCATATGGCAATCTGATTATACTGCAATTAAAGCCGGTCTCCCCCCCCCCCCCCCACTTTCTTAACTTCGTGGAACTGGGTGGTTCTGGAGCTGAACAGCGGTGCGCTCAGCTCCGGAAAACCCCGGATGCCAGGAACTTTTACATTTTGCCAGGGTCTGGCAAACAAAAAAAATACAAATAGGGCTGCCGGGGTCACCATGAGAAAGCAAATGTCACGAGTTTCTGTTGGCCACCGGAACAAAGGTTACCCCAGTGGTCATAGTGTTCTACGAGGCAAGTACTTTTGCCAGGAAGAAATGATGGTTACTTTACCGGCAACCAGGAAACTATGGTATGGAGCAGTGTGGATAAACCGAGCAGGAATCCCCAGAACCACTACGGCAAAAACAATCCCACCCAACCAAAAATGTTTTACATTTAATCGAGTAGCACTTAATCTGCAACAGATGTATAGCCATCAAAGGCACCTTATTGCTTCTTGCATAACTTGACATTTTGGAAAGGAGCTATTTTTAACCATAGCGAATAGCTACTTTGAAGCTATATCCATATTATGAATCCCCTACATTGAGTGGTAGCTCATGGAAAACATGTGATGCCTGGGTTTTAAAAACAACCTAGCAAATTGGGAAGCAAAACAGATATAAGTTCACCTAGACGGGAGTAGAACATTCCGAATATAAAATTGTTCTAAAACAACCCAAAAAACCCCAAGCAAGTTAAATGTTATGCAATAGTTACATAAGTAGTATATTTATGTAAATATCTAGTAAAGCCTTCCACATCAACCTAATGGATATTGCTGAAGTTTTTAGAGTCTACTTCTTTCGAGATGCTGACAGCAGCTAATGACATTAAATTAATGTCATAATTCAGGGGCGCACAAACGTTTTTTTGCTGCACCCCCCCCCCCCCGTGCCTGCTCGCCTCCTTGGTGCACCCCCCCGTCTTTACCTCACGCGGCGTCAAATGACGCCACGGGGTCGTGTGACGTCACATCACGTGACCCGCCGCATCATTTGACGTCACAAGACGCCGCGTTGCCATGGTAATGCGTCCTGGAGCCGGCTGAACCTCGGTAAGTAGAGGTTGCAGAGGCCTCGCATGGTCCCCCGGCATTTAATTTAAATGCCTGGGGGGAGAGCGTGGGATCTCTGCAAACGCCCACACCCCCCCCAAAAAATCTCGCACCCCCCAGTTTGCGCATCGCTGTCTTAATTAATAGTCTTCCCCACTCCCTTCCAACCACGAGTACAGCATTGCCTCTACACTGTAAGAAATAGGTAGTTATCATAACTAGTCACTAAGGAAGGCCAATTCTCTACTAGTAAAATAAACACCCATCACAGCAAAAAAAAATATATATATATATATATATATATATATATATATATATATATATATATATATATATATACATATACATATACATACACACATATACACACATATACACATAATGTAGCAGCAGGCACACACTTGTATTCCATAAAATCCAGATGCTTATACCATAGATAAATGACACATGCAATTTACCAGATTGTAGTCCAGCAAGAACAGACGGCACACAAAGAGTAGAATTCAATAATATATTGAAAACGTAGACACTCAAAGAACCAACGTTTCGGTTCCACAAACGAAACCTTCCCACAGCCAACCGAAACGTTGGTTCTTTGACTGTCTACTATTTCAATATATTATTGAATTCAACTCCTTGTGTGCCGTCTCTTCTTGCTGGGCTACAATCTGGTAAATTGCATCTATATCTATACATGCATATACAAGCACACCTATATGTGCACACCACGCTCACACTTGCATATGTGTGTATATATATATATATATATATATATATATATATATACACACACACACACACACACACACACACACACACACACACACACACACACACACACACACACACACACACACACACACACACACACACACACACACGTACACACACACACGTATAGTGTTTGTGTGTGCAAACGTGTGTGTGTGTGGGCGTGTGCAAACGTGTGTGTGTGCAAAAATGTGTGTGTGTGTGTGTGTGTGTGTAAACATGTGTGTGCGTGCAAAAACGTGTGTGTGTACATGTACACACACACAGTTCCAAGATGGCCGCACACAAAATTGTAAAGCCATAAAACGTGAGCGCCATGCTCGGTACAAAATACAGTAATAACAGCATACAACCAGAACACCAGCACTGATAAAGTATAAAGTGAAAAATATACTTCATTGCTTCATAGGACACAATAGACAGCCGATGTTACAGTCCCATGGTGGATCTTCTTAAGGGTCGGAAACATCAGACTGTCTATTGTGTCCTATGAAGCAATAAAGAATATTTTTCACTTTATATGTTGTCAGTGCTGGTAACTCGATCACTGCTTGTGTTCTGGTTGTATGATATATAGAAAAACATATTTCCCATAGGGAAAAAGAGGCATAACTCTGTGGTAATCCAAAATTGTATTTTGAAGGTAAAAAGGCACACATACAGGCCCAACATTTCGGTCCTCAAAGAGGGACCTTCTTCAGCACACCCCTGAAGAAGGTCCCTTCATTGAGGACCGAAACGTTGGGCCTGTATGTGTGCCTTTTTACATTCAATATACAAATTTTGGATTACCACAGAGTGCTGCCTCTTTTTTCCTATGGGAAATATGTTTCTCTATGTTATAAGGGATACATAGATACATACGCGTGTGTGTAATATTTATAAAGGGACTAAGTCGACACTAGATGAAAAGTGCACATTGTAGGATAAGCATAAGTGACCACTGAAGCACTGTGATATTAATACAGCTGCTTTTACACTTCTAAGGCCGCGCCTATAGTGCCGGCGACAGCGACGCGTGATGTCACTCGTCGCCGCAAGCGAAAGTTGCATTTCGCTTTGCGGCGGCATCGTAGGCAACCAGGCTCCCGATTGGTTCAGGGGCTATCACATGAGGCGACAGCCCCTGAAAGACAAATAATTACGGCTACCAAAAATCACGTCGGCACGTCGCTGTCGCACTTACTATAAGCGCACGCGGCGGCGAAAATGCATTTGTTTTCGGGCGACGTCGCGTCGCCGGCACTATAAGCGCGTCCTAAGGTTGCACTTATAGTGCCGGCGACAGCAACGTCGCGTCAAAACAAATGCCTTGCCGCCGTCGCGTGTGCATATAGTAAGCGTGATGCGCCGGAGCGACAGCTTGGTCCCGATCGCTGGAAGTCATCTCAATTTGATTTTTCCAGCGACCACAGCCTGACGTCACCGTCGCCGGCACTATAAGCGCAGCCTAAAGGTCCACTAGCAGAGTTCAAATTAGTAGAACATGAGATTCCATAATGAACTAACTCAACAAAGAGAGGGTTTTTGGTCTAGCATCCCACACCGAAGATCAGAGTAACCATCATCAAATATTCTTTGCTCTGCAGAATTATTTTAGTCCTATTTTCTATCCATTTAGATGTCTCTGTTTTCAGTCTTTGCCAAGAAGTCAGACTTGCATGCATGCTACACATTTAGGAGGCAAAAAAAACAAAAATTGTAATTAAAAAAAAACAGATCCAAGTAGTTGCAGCACAATGTGATGGGTATGCTCCACTTCCGTTTTCCCTGCCCCATCAAGTTCAGTCCTCCCATCGTGTTGCTTTCTCAATACTCTTCAAAGTAAAAATTAGAAACACAAATTCAGACTACTGCTGAATTTGTAGTTTTCATCTTTTCTGGTGAATCGCTGTTGCTGATGATTTGATGTAACCAGGAGGAATCATTCTGCAACCAGTGACACATTGATGTGCGACAAATCTATCATATGCCTGAAAAAGTTTACAAGACACAATTAACATAATGTATAAAGTTGTGGTTTGGAGATCATGGTTTGTCCACAACAATGGGCATTTAAAAGAAATACTGTATTTCACAAGAGAGGTAGAGAGAGAGATAAGGGGAGAGAGAGAGCGAGAGCGAGGGGGAATGAGAGAGAGAGAGAGAGAGAGAGAGAGAGAGAGAGAGAGAGAGAGAGAGAGAGAGAGAGAGAGACAGAGAGAGAGAGAGAGAGAGAGAGAGAGAAGAGGGGGGGAGAGTGTCAGAGAGGGGGAGAGAGAGAAAGAGGGGGAGAGAGAGAGGGGGGGAGAGAGAGAGAGGGGGGGGGGAGAGAGAGAGAGGGGGAATGAGAGAGGGGGGAGAGGAGGGATAAAAATAAAATATAAAGAGCAGGTGACTGGGACACTTTAATATAAATATTTACTTTCATAAGTCCCAAGGTCCAACAAACCACATGCAAGTAGTTGAAATTACAATGTATACTATGGATGGCTTACAATATTGCATTTGTACTATTGGCTAAACATGCATCTTATTAGGGCAGAAACTGTCGTTTTCCTATACATATCTTAATAATTTGGTTTAAAAATACAAAATAAAAGTTTTTTTTTGTACCTGTGAAACTTCTGCTGGAATGCCAAAGCATGTAGTGGCTCTTTAAATGTTGCTACAGCTTTTCGCTGATGAGGAAGCAATTGGAAACTCTGCAGAGAAAAATAAGCCCAATCCAAACAAAGGATTAATCAAAGATTTAATTTTAATACAAATGTTTTAGCTTAAATGTAATCAAAAACGTGAAAATAAGTACAACTGTTTATGTCAATCACAGAAAACACATAATTTAATGACAATATTATCTCAGCTGCTTACACAGTGCTGGCATTTCATGGCTCTCGTGCTCATACCTATTACAGAAGACGAGTACCAATGCAATGTTGAATGAACTTACAAGCAATAAATTGATGTACGCATTGCAAAGTCTAACAGCAGGAAGATGAACTATACTTAATGTCAATCCAACTGACAATGAACAAGGACCAGCATAACTTCCTGGTTTTTTACCTAGTAATGCAGCATTTCTGCTGATTTCAAGCCAACTTCCGAAGTACCGAAGTACGTTGATAAATTGGAATAGATTGTATGACCACTAACGAGCAGCATACAACAGCCACCACAAACCCATTTGGAATACTATAACCAGTTCTGCGTTCACTCACATTTCTATCTTTTTTTTTAAGCCCATGCCCTGTACAAAATGCCAAGAAACCGAAACTCTGCTGTTCTCAACGTGAGTTTAGGAGAATTTAAAAGAGACTAACAATTGTGATAAGTTCAATGGGTTCATGATGGATTTCATGATAACACTTGTAACCATAGGCAAACTGTTAATCCTTTGTTGAAATTATGTAATCGCTACCCATATTTCTAAAAGGTGCTTAATAAGAAGGATAAGATAAGGACACATTTTTATGGTACTTGAAGCTTTCGAAGGAAGCCAATAACATTGCTAAGTTGTTTGAATCTCTCTTTTTTTGCCTGTTACTTAGAACTGCCACATTACCGACTGGATGAAATCATCAATGATGAGTAATGACAGGGATGCTCAACGTGAAAAAAAATAAAAATAAACTGTTATTAATATTATGCTAATATTGATGTTTACGGATGAATATTTTTACATTATATAGCCTATGAATAGAAGTGCAAGATTAATCAGTCAAAACTTGTACGACTTTTTTGTTTTACAGAAAAATCTCAATTTACAACTCAACATAGAAAAAGAATATTCGCATCCCTGCTTGTAATGCAGTCATTGTCACAATGCACTGGAGGCATCTATGCCTGCAAATAGATGGGTGAGACTGCTACGTCCCTACAGTACATGCTATCTGCATCTTGGTTCTCATATTTAGCTATCAAAAGCAAAGTATTTATTACTGTAAACATCAACACTACAACATACTGTAGTGAGTAAACCATTAAAAAAACAAAAAACATCTGTATGAGAGACTGTCCGTCTGAAAAATTAACCCCAGCAAGCAGGGAATTTAATACTTTAAAGGGTAGTGAGAGTCATTTAATAAACAAAGCAAAGCCATTTTGTCCCGTTTGTGGAAACTTTATTCAATGTTCAAATCTGTTTTTTAGAGCAATAGCCACTTTTACATATGACCAGGAATTTATCAAGGACGCTTTCTTTATGTATTTAAATAGCCTAATTCTACCCATGAGGCCAAGCTGCATGTCTGGAAAAACGGTTCTGTACAAGGTTTACAATGCTGCAGGATAGCAGAGAAAGCTGGAATGGCTCTATATCTTGTTGGTATAGTTAGTACGTGCTCTTGATTGGCTGCATTTTCTAGGTATGATATGAATGTTAGGCTGTTCTATAGTACTTTCTCTACACAAACGCCTCCTGCACCCAAGCACTGGTCTATCACCATCTTGCCATTCTGTTAAATAGATACAATACATATATGTATAACGTAGGCTCTATAAATATGTAAAGGAAATAAATACCATTGTTTGAAGCCCTCTCTACTGCACAGCAATCCACGTGTTGATTTGCCAACTAAAACATTATAAAAACAGATCATACACTTATAAGCGTCCAATTAAAAACGTCTTACATTTTTATAAACTATAAAGTAAAATCTATGGCATCTGTAAATAAGGGAGCAATGATGCTGCCCTACAAAACAGAACATGAGCAGAAATTGCTGATCTGAAATTAAACATTTTACTGAATAATTACCCATTTAAACTTAAATGTATTAAGGAGAAGTGAACCTCCAATGTAGCGCTGCAAAGATCCAGACTCAAATCAAATTAGGATACAGGATAACGAATTCCTAGGGTAGAAATCGGGATTAAGTCTGTTTAATTGAACTGTACAGTACCTCCAGATCAGATAATTTGCCAGCTGAGATAGACATCCAGGTGAAGCCCCGCAAAAAAAAGCAGTGTTGCCTCAGTTTTTGTACGGGCACTCTGTGTTAATAAACTTTATTTTTTTTTTACCTTTTTGATCCTGCCTCCAGTTCTCTTTGACCATCACTGTACTCCACGTTACCTTTTTCATTTTTGCCCAATTTAAACTTTAGTAAGCAGGTAGACTTTTGATGTTCAGTATTTATAATGTCATTTAAGATGTACAAATGTGCTAAATGTACATCTGTGCGTGTGAAATAGACTATATTCGCTCAAAAAGCATTGGGGCAAGACGACATTTTGTAAGCCATACAGAGGTTATGAAGAAAATTAATAAAGATTAAAATAATTAGGATAAAAACTCAGCTTGAAAGGTACATTTCCACCATTACAATGTACTTCCACAGCACACGCACAATTAAGTGATTTGCCCAAGATCAGGTAATTCAATATACTCTGAAGCAACCAATCCCATTCCGAGTATATTGAATGACTCCCTTAGTGGAAGTGGAATATAACTCACACGGTTGCCTATACAAACCCATCCATTTTAACCACTACTCTCACAGTGTACTACATATGAATGAGATATTAGTGCTGTGGTAATTCTACTGGAAAGTCGACTTAAAAAACCCCCCTATATTTTAGTAATCAACAGTATCTAACTCGATGGCAAGATATAGATAATAAAAAAAAATGCACTAAAATGTCACCAATTGAAATATCAATATCGGGTGCCTTGTCTCTGTGATGAGCCACCGAGAGCTTTTCCAGTAAATCTACTGATAGCCATGGAAAGAAGGGATCAAACATGGGGAGAAAAATAGTTTCTCTTTTCACGTTGCTTTGCAAATGTGAAAGCTGCGGTAAAGCAGAAGCAATAATAATAATATGGAATACTATCCACAAGAGTGTAATTGTTAGATCATTCTGCTCATCTAATACAAGCTAGGATTGGGCGATCACAAAAACCTCTCACAATACATTTCTCAAAAACGATATTGTGACAGGGTGAATGAACGTCACCAGCTTGCAGTGCAGCAGTGACAAGGTTAAGTTGAGAAGGGCTGCTTAATTAGTCTGACCTCAGCTGCATAATCAAGGTGTTAAAACCCCAGGCTGTGCACACATGCAGGAGAGCTGGTGAGGAGACAGGACTGAAAATGCTGAAGAGATTACTGCTGTAAGGTCTGTGTTGCAAAGTACACGTGTGATGAACTGTCTCCTGCATACAAAAGAGAAGCTGCATTATTTTTGTTTTGTCTGCTAAAAAGAAGCTATTGTGTTTGGTCTGCTGAAGAAGAAGCTATTTTCTTTTGTTTGCTGATGAGAAGCTATTTGTTTTTGGTGTGCTGTATGTTTTAAGGCTCAAATAAATAAGCCTTATCCAAAGAACCCACGTGTTTGGTTGCATGTACTCTGCAACATATGGTGTCAAGAAGTGCCGGGATTTTGAAAGGCCCCTGCAGTTAAAGGGCCACACACACACAAGAATAAGAAAAATGGAAGACTTTTTTAAAGAGTTTCTGTGCGAGCAGACCAGACAGCAGGGACAGTTAATGCAGGAGCAGGCCCGGCTACAAGCAGAGAGAGATAAAAGACTATTGCAGCAGCAAACCCAGCTCCTAAACCAGCAGCAGGTAGCACAGGAGGAGCGGATGGCCAAGCTGCAGACCCAATTCCAGGGGTCTGCCAGTCCAGAACTTGCAAACAAACCCCTGGTACTCCTGAGGAAAATGCCTCCGAACGAGGATCTAGAGGCTTTTTTACTGACATTTGAAAGGGTTGCCGAAGCTCAGGGGTGGGCTGCAGATCGCTGGGCAACTGCTTTGGCCCCGCTCCTCATAGGAGAAGCCCAGGCCTCATATCAGGGCCTCCCTGCAGATCAGGCAATGGACTACCGACAAGTAAAAGCCGCCATACTGGATCGCTTAGGTCTGACCCCAGAGACCTACCGGCAGCAGTTCCGGAAAATGAAGTACACCGCTAAGATGAGACCCCGGGTCCTCGCTCAGCGGTTATTGGACTTGTGTATGCGCTGGATACAACCCGAGGAGTGCACTAAGGAGGCAATTCTTGAACAGGTGGTTTTGGAAATATTCCTACAAATAATACCCCCTTCCGCACGCTCGTGGGTAAAACGCCACGCTGCTGAAACCCTAGCTTTGGCGATCCGACTCGTGCAGAACTTCCTTGGGGCTGAGGAGCAGGCGAGTGTCCTGGACCCGACGGATTCGACTCCACCGGCACCTGCGGACGCCCAAAGGGGGAGGTCGGATCAACGGGGAACCTACGGCACGTCCACACGCAATCGTCAAGTCCAACGGAAGGAGCAGTCGTTCCAGCAAGGGCGGAGTCCAAATGCTGGTCCTCGCCGAGACCCTCATCTACTTCCTGATGTCGGCCCATCGCAAAATGAGAGGAGCTTCCGAGGACGTCGCCCACAGGACCGACCAGATGCCTAGTCTCCAGTGTCCGGTCCAGCAGAGCATGATCCACGGCCCCCTCCTACGAGGGAACCCTCTCCATGTTCCGCCTGCGGAGAACAAGGCCACCAGCATGTGGACTGTCCACGGATGGATTGTTCATTCGGCAGGACCGTCGCCTCGGCCCCCACTGGAGAAAACTACAAGCCCTGGCTACTTCCATCCCAGGTTGGGGGAAAAAACGTCCATGCCCTTGTCGATTCGGGCTCTGGGAAAACTCTGGTCTTCCAGGGACTGTTACCGCCTAACGTGTGTTCTTTTGACTCTCCATGGAACAGAGAATGTATACACGGCGATTTAAGACAATATCCGACGGCCAAAATCCGGCTACAGGTAAAGGGTCAGGAGGCCTACCTCGAAGTAGGAGTCGCTCCTTGGCTCCCTGCCCCCGTTGTGCTCGGCCAGGACTGTCCTTTCTTTTCGGACCTAATGGCCCCAGTCTCTCACGAGGAGCCTTATTCTGTGGCTCAGGAGAACCCTGGCAAACTGTTCCCCTTCTCGGCAGACCTTTTCCCCAGCCAGACCTTTTCCAAAGACTCGGAAGCAAAGACGCTCCGACAAACAGGACTGGTTGCAGAAATCTGGGTCTCAAGGTGACCATTCTAGTAGCCAGAGGTCACAAGTGATGGCTGGGGAAGGCCAGAGGGAGGGGGATATGGGCCCTGGAGATTTACCAGACCTTTACCTCCCTGAATTTCGCCAGAGGCAAAAGGAAGACCCATTCCTTGCTAGACAGTATGACAAGGTGGTACAAATTGTTGAGATTTTAAATGCACAGGGGGCGATAGTATTCTCCCATTTTGAATTATCAAATGATATCCTGTATAGGGTGAATAGGCAGACACAAACAGGGGAGGTCACCAGACAGATATTGGATCCCAAGGTGTTTGTTAAATCTGTGTTCACTCTAGCCAATACTGTCGCTTGGGGGTGGTCACCTGGGCAGGGATAAAACATTGGACCAATTTCGTCCAGATTCTATTGGCCAGGAATGCATAGTGATATTGCTAAGTTATGTGCGGCATGTCCGGAGTGCCAGCTAACTAGTCCGAAGGGACAAAAAACAGCCCCTTTGGTTCCTCTACCCTTGGTGTCAGTTCCCTTTGAAAGGATTGGGGTAGACTTGGTAGGACCTCTAGAACCTTCTGCGAAAGGACACAGGTTTATGCTTGTAATAGTTGACTATGCAACAATATATACTAAGGCGTTCCCCCTGAGAACAGCAACGGCGAAGCAAGTAGCCAACAAGTTGTTGGAGCTGTTCTCACGGGTTGGACTTCCCCAGGTTATGTTGACAGACCAGGTACAAATTTTATGGTTAAACTGATGCAGGATGTCTTAAAATTACTAGAGGTCAAGTCGGTTCGGACATCGGTCTACCATCCACAGACTGACGGTTTGGTGGAAAGATTTAACCGAACTCTAAAAGGGATGCCGAGGAAATTTGTAGATTCAGAGAAGAGAGCCTGGGATGAACTTATCCCTTTTCTGCTGTTTGCAGTGCGGGAAGTTCCCCAGGCCTCCACGGGATTCTCTCCATTTGAACTGCGGTATGGCCGCCAACCCCGGGGTATCCTAGACCTCCTAAAGGAGTCCTGGGAGGAACAGCGGTCCCCTTCTAAGAATACCCTGCAATATGTACTAGACCTTAGGAAGCGCCTAGATGTGGTCGGCCATTTTGCTAGGGAGAATCTTAGATCAGCCCAGGACAGCCAGGAGAGACATTACAATCGGATTGCTCGCATGAGAGTGTTTCACCCGGGAGACCAGGTAATGTTGTTGTTACCCAGTTGTGAGAGCAAACTCCTAGCCAAATGGCAGGGCCCATTCGAAGTACTCCACCGCACGGGTGATGTGGATTACGAGATAGCTCAGCCAGGGTCCAGGAAGGGTAAACAAATTTACCATGTGAACTTGCTGAAACCCTGGAAGATGCAGCGGTCTCTATTCATCCACCCGGTGGAGGAGGAAACGGATTTGGGTCCTCAGCCCCCACGGGAGAACATCGTGGGTGCCGATAAAATCCCAATGGGTAGACAGTTGTCCTCAGAACAAAAAGGGGACTTGTTGGAAATAATTACACAATTCCATGATGTTTTTTCTGATTTGCCAGGGCAAACTAATTTAATTTCACATGTGATCGAGAAAGCACCTGGGGTAAAAGTACGTTCCCGTACTTATAGGTTGCCTGAGAGTCGTAGGGCCCTGGTAGAGGAGGTACTAAGGTACACTTAGGAGTGATTGAGGAATCAAGCAGTGAGTGGTGTAGTCCACTAGTTTTGGTCCCTAAACCCGATGGGAAGGTAAGATTTTGTGTGGACCTCCGAAAGGTCAATGCGGTATCCAAGTTTGACGCATACCCGATGCCAAGGGTGGACGAGTTAATTGACGCCCTTGGTAAAGCGGAATATATATCCACACTGGACTTAACAAAAGGATACTGGCAAATACCCTTAGAGGAAAAGTCCAAGTGCAAAAACAGCCTTTGCCACTCCCATGGGTTTATACCAGTTTGTGACAATGCCATTTGGACTGCATGGAGCCCCAGCCACATTTCAGAGACTCATGGATAAGCTGCTGAGACCCCATAGGGCTTATGCCGCAGCCTACTAGATGACATTGTCATTTATAGTAAACACTGGCGGGCCCATCTAAATAGGCTGAAAGCGGTCCTCAAATCTCTAAGAGAGGCAGGGCTCACAGCCAACCCTAAGAAATGTGCCTTAAGTAAGGCGGAAACCAAATACTTAGGGTATGCAGTGGGAGGTGGAAAAGTAAGGCCACTAGCCGACAAGGTAGTTGCCCTGAAAGAAGTTCCGACCCCCCAAACAAAAACGCAGGTACGCTCTCTGCTGGGTTTAGCAGGGTACTACCGGCGGTTCATCCCCAACTAATCGGAAGTTGCAGCCCCATTAACGGACCTCACAAAAAAGTCCGCCCCTACACAAGTGGTATGGTCAAGGGAGTGTCAGAGAGCCTACGAGGACATAAAAAGGTGTCTATCAGAGGGTCCTGTCCTTAGAAGCCCAGACTTCAACAGGCCTTTCGTAGTGCAAACCGATGCATCAGAGATAGGGCTAGGGGCAGTGTTGTCACAACAGTTTGAGGGAGTGGAACATCCGATCCTTTTTCTGAGTAGGAAATTGTTCCCGAGGGAAAAAAACTACCCAGTGATTGAGAAGGAGTGCCTAGCAGTAAAGTGGGCAATCGAGGCTTTGAGGCATTACCTGACAGGAGTCCATTTTACTCTGGTGACAGACCATGCTCCATTAAAGTGGTTAAAAAGCATGAAGAACTCCACTGCTAGATTGACCAGGTGGTATATGGCCCTCCAACCCTTCTCATTTGAGATTCAGCACAGGCCTGGAAAAGAAAATGCAAATTCTGACTTCTTTTCTAGAGAAGGGAGGGAGGATCGGGCTTCAGCCGTGCGTGGCCCCAGCCACACACTAACAGGGGAGGAATGTGACAGGGTGAATGAACGTCACCAGCCATATGCCTGGAAAACCTATATTTAGGCTTGCAGTGCGCAGTGACGAGGTTAAGTTGAGAAGGGCTGCGTAATTAGTCTGACCCCAGCTGCATAATCAAGGTGTTAAAACCCCAGGGTGTACACACATGCAGGAGAGCTGTTGAGGAGACAGGACTGAAAATGCTGAAGAGATTACTGCTGTAAGGTCTGTGTTGCAAAGTACATGTGTGATGAACTGTCTGTCTCCTGCATACAAAAGAGAAGCTGCATTATTTTTGTGTTGTCTGCTAAAAAGAAGCTATTTTGTTTTGTCTGCTGAAGAAGCTATTTTCTTTTGTTTGCTGATGAGAAGCTATTTGTTTTTGGTGTGCTGTATGTTTTAAGGCTCAAATAAATAAGCCTTATCCAAAGAACCCGCATGTGTGGTTGCATGTACCCTGCAACAGATATATACCGCAATAAATATTTGATTTAAAAAGTCAGAATTTTTTTGATTTAGTAAATCTAAATAAAATGTGTTCTCAAAAGGAGTTGAACGTGGAAGGGGGTTAAGGACCAGAGGGGGAGGGGTCAAGGCCCCATGGGGAGTGGGTGTAAGGGGTTAAAAGGGGCCCTGGGGAGGGGGGATGTGAAAGTTCTTAAGCCCCATGGGGGCCCCCCATGGGGAGGCTGGAAAGGGTTAACAGAAGGAGGAGTTCCTACCTTACAGTGCTCAGTGATGCAGCTCTCTGGCTCCTTGTGCTACCAGAAGTCCGTCCCCCCCCTCTGAGTCACAATCCAGAAGCAGGAATGGTAGGAGGACCCAGGGAGAGAGAGGCACGTCTGACCCCACAAACCAGCACCAATACCACGATAAGAAGTAATCCCCCATATTAGCACACCGTGAAATTATATTATCGCGGTATTACGATATACCGGTATATTGCCCAACCCTAGTACAAGCTCACACTGTAACCTTCATCTTCACTATGTTTGCTATGGTATGGATAACATTTTAAAAATGTTACTGCATGTAAAATATATAGCTTAAAATTGCATTATGTAATCAAAAATACACCTGACACTGGTTTGTTTCATATTCTCAACTTATTTATTAAACAATGTGTAATATACCATTTACAACTTTTAACCAATATATTTTGAACCAACAGTATGAATAATAATCCCCAAGGTAACTAATAATTTAGTGGCTTTATCTTCAAAACAAAATTAAGGCTTCTTGCATTTACAAAACACGTGCCATTATATTGGACGGAGGTTGAAATATATGATCAAACCTTTTGCTTCCTGAGAGACATTATCAGCAAAAAAGAAATTGAAGATGCACTCCTGCATTATACCAAATTAACTAATAACAGTAATTTGTTTGAGAGATCAAAAACGATGTGATTGTTACATTTAAAATAAAAAAGTATTTTAAAACAATTTTCAAAAGTTTATCAGAAAATGTTGTATAAATTGTAAGCTGAGGTTTCTGGTGTTTTTTCTATTGTTCTCTCTGCCTTTTCTTTCCCTCATCACTATCCCCTTCCAAAAAGTCACCCAAAAAAATAAATAGGGTAGGCAGGAATCCAATCACTGGATTACCTCATTACTAGTGTTCAGAAACATCCCTTATGTTTACAAAAAAAACAATGAATCCATCTAGTTTTAATCAACCAAACAAATCACTGCTATTAGTTCACTTTTGTTCTGTGTTGCCCAGCACCTCAAAAACAAAGAAGCCAACACAAATGGCAGTGTATACAAGATACTATATTAGGTAAATGGGCCAAGTCTTCACACAGATAAATGCAGTAAAGCATTACAGAATAAAAAAAATAAAATTCCTTTGCATTTACAGTATATGCTGACATTTTTCATTTTTAAGTTTGACTTTGTATTCTCCAGAAAGCAAAGAATACGTATTTGAAATACGGAAAACACCAATAGAGCTAATTTATCGTAGATACAGGCTATGTATGAGTGTCTCACTGAATGGTCAAAGTAATACCAGAGAATCCTTGATTATTCTGCTGTTGGGAGACTACAATACATACACACTAAACTAGATCAAATTATAATTTATTTTCAGTAAGAATTTTTTTTGGGCAGCATCCCGGACAGGACACAGGTTCTGTAAATATTTAATAAAAATGAATGAGGGCTTTCCAATTGCCGCACAAATCAACAACTTATTGCTGGTATGCCCTGGCCTCTAAGTGCAGACACAGGTACTACAATAAAGTTCACCAGTGCCGCGGCCTACTTAGCAGTGTGCATTTAGTGAATAGTGCAGTGTACGTACATTCTGCTACCCAAGGAAAATAAACAGGTCTTCAAACCGAGCATTACAGAAAAACAAAAGTCAAATGCAAAATAGTCAATGGGAGAAGACAGTCAAAAACAGATTTAAGGAGTATTATTTGGCCATTGGTCCTGTGTCGCTTTTCATGAAACATCCTTCATTCTTTGACTAATAACTGATCCTCACAACAACATTAGGACTACAGGTGTTGTTCTTAACTATGTCTGAGCATTCTCCACATGCGTTATGCTCCAGTTTCCTGTCAAAGCCACAAAAAAAAAAAAACTAGGTTTATCCATTCAAAAATTTTACACATTAAATTTTATTTCCACCCCTTACCCCTCACCCAAAACATCCAGATGCCCAACACCAAACTTAGTGGTTAAAGCATAAGTACGGTCATTAATATTAAGAACTTAATCTTGTAAGATAACTTTTTGTTGTGTATTTTTAACCTGGGGAGGTACAAGCATGACCGTGAAATGTTAAGGTCAGAAGATATGAAGGACATTTTATGTGGATTCATCACACAAAACGTGGCATCGGATGCATGAAATGTTAACGTGAAATAAAATTCTATCGGTTAAGATCACTTCTCGAGTAGATCGTACTGCTGCTTTAGGGAAGGAGTGCGTTAAAACATAAAAATGTGGTTGTCCAGGAAACTCTGACTTGTAACATAATTTAATTAGGATAAGCCCGATGCATATCAATCCAAAGAAATGAATATCAGAGTCATTGCTATCCAAGTCATTTGACATTTCCTTCCAATTAGTTCCAAGAAGATTGAGTACTTGGGTTACTTCAGACTCGATATACTTATGGCTAGTGTGAAAAGAAACACAGCAACATGCTGTTCTGATCCCTTCTATTACCACATTACGTATGATGTCAACACTCATTTTAAGTTATCAGATTTTTAATACCCAACAATTACATGCTAACTAGCCTTGTGCGTGTGATTAAAATATATAATGTCATCCTTTAACAGGTAAATTGATGCAAAACGGCTTAATTTGGAAGCAAAATTTGAAACTGCAATTTTTTTTAAACAAACCCCCAGCAGCTAACTAATCACTGTAATGTAACAACGATTTCACACACAGAGTGGATTATATAATGCCTACATGTCAAAGTCAATTTGAGATGACATACTGGAAGGACGTGAGGTTACAAATTACAATGCACTAGTGAAGAATAAGGTGTTCCAAGGTATCTGAATCAATAGGGTATCCGAATAGGGAGGGTGTCTTTAGGGTCATACTGAGATGACAAGGAAATTGTCACATTTTAATTGAATTTTTAGGAATTCTGGACATTTTACATTTGATCTTGCATACAGATCAACGTTTCTTGATATCAGGGCATAATCCACTAAAAACAGTGATAACAGAGAATATAACTAAAGCCTACCAATAGTGCACTTTTAAATGTAAGTAACACATTCACAAAACAATGGTCAGACGAGTTTGATATCTAGCTTTTTGCTGTCTCCGGATGTTACCAAGGGAAAATGTATGCTCTCATTTTTCAATGTTTTGAAAAGTATGGTTATTTACGCATTTCATAACATAAGAAAAGCCTGACCATGTAAATTGCCATGTTACAATAGCGTCTTTCAAATAGCATGCTACAAGACATTCTTCACTAGTGGATTTCATTTGATGTAACCATAGGCTATTACAATATGTAATCTCAAATTGGCTTTAACATACACAGAAGGATTTGGATGATTCACTTATTTAACACACACTAATGTTAATAAATACATTTGGTACCAGTATAAATTAAAATGCAACATGGCAACTTGCCAAGCTATATGTATTCATTCAAACACTACATGTATTATTTGTGTAGATTACATTAGTTTTCCATGACAGAACTTTCATGGGACAATCTCAAAATACATTTTTAACTGCTGAGATGGGAGTCGGTTTTCCAATAAGATTTATTAACGGTAGCTGCAAAAGTAACAAATAACCCAAAATGGGGTGTGTGTCGACCTTTAGTCAGGCGTTCGAAATTGTAGTCACTGCACAAACCTAGCTAGTTTTGTAATGTGAACATATACCTTCTTTGCAATAGGCAAAACACAAAAACCTGCAAAGTAGCTTTAGGGCACATGCATGATATAATGGCACTATACCAATATACGGTAGAAACTGACCAGTGACGCAAGCACTTAAAGAGTGCATGGCACCTTCAGGCCACAATTCAAAAATCACTAATACATGAAAGTTAATTCATGTTACCACAAACACAATGGTTGTCCAAGCTGTAAGATGACAACATGGAAGCTGTCTCACATTTTAATCTGGTCTGTAACTGTTTCATTCGCCCATAATATATATTTTCTTTAACTGTGCATGCAATGTCTTGTATATAATGTATACCCTGTTCATTTATGTAACTGTATTTGTAACCATGTATTATTTGTCTTAACTCTGTGCCCAGGACATACTTGAAAACGAGAGGTAACTCTCAATGTATTACTTCCTGGTAAAATATTTTATAAATAAATAAATAAATATTGTAATCACTAGAGGCATTTCCACCAAAAAAAAGAAGAAAAAAAAGATACAAAACAAGCAGTATGCCCATGTTAGAATTCTGTGAATTAAGGTTCACTACTTAAAATTACCTGAAAACCCCAATCGAAGGGAAACTAAAATTCCTGGAAGAGACAGCACATTAACTAATCTGTTAATGGGAGATCTTGTGCAAAGTGAAGCTTTTTACAAGCAATAGTCACAAAACTATTGCTACGTATTCTGTGCTTCATATATGGCATGGTGCCATCCTTGGTTGTGTCCAAGTAAAAAATGCATTCTCGTCTATTTTTTTTTAAAGTTGTGAAATGACTAAGTCAGCCTTGCAGATCGCCCGCTGCTCGCTCGACTGGGGCGAGTGGCAATTTATGGCGGACTACTGTAGTATGTTCTCTTGGCTCCCTCCTTCCCATACATTGCATCAGACCACAGGGGCGTGTCGAGGGACAGAGGGCCGCAAGCAGCATGAATGGTCCAGGATGACCTGCAATGATGTAGACTGTCACCCATTGCATCCCCCATGTGTCTCTTACCCCCTGCCACCACCATCTCATGTATCACCCCCTCTAAGTAGTTGGGCTGGTGTGTGTATAAAAAATAAAAAGCCAGTGGACTGGTATATATTTTTAGTAGCTCTACTTATCTGCAAGGCTGGACAAAGTAACTAGGGTATACTTTCCAAAATAAAGATTCCAACACTATACATGTATACAATATGTACCATGATTCCGAATACTAGTTTTAACTAGGTTTATATAGATCTATCAGAGACAAAATGATTCTCAAAGGAGGATCAAGGGTGGGGGGAGGTAAGGGGAGCATTTTGCCCTTAAAATTACTTTGCAGATTAAGGTTTTAAAACGTGTAGTGGTATGATCAATAGAAACACCCATAATAAAATGATTGCTATGTTCAGTGAACTTACTTTACCACCATCTGTCTTTGGGATTCCAAAAACACGTGCTACGAAAACATACACAAATTTAGTTATATAGCACATGCACAAATGTAGTTATAGGTCTGTCCACAAAGGAAAATAAAAAAAATGTCAAACCTTTCTTTGACCCTTTTGCTGCTCAATTGGCCTCCTGGGGCTTTTCTAAAATATGGGTTTATGTATCAACAAAGAAAAGTGCATTTTGAAGCACTGCTCCCTTTTTTTGGAGCAAAGTTGTGTCATATATAACAGCTTTTTACAGTACATATAATATAGAATTTTATACTTACGCAATTTCAGATATAGAGAATTTCTTGGGACCAATAAAAAGGCAAAGAGAGTAGCCTACAGAGACCTAGAATATGCACCATGTAACTCCTCCCCAACTTCCTACTGACACCTCCCCAAGGTGTAAGCTAGGACAGATAGGGCAAAGTAGGCGCACAATGCTTTGATACATAGGGGTAGGATGAAAATGGCCTTGATACATAGACCCCATAGTATTCAGATTTAACGAATAGCAGTATAGGTCATTCATTATCTTATGGCTACCACATTTACAAACGGTATTTACGTGTAATGGCTCCACAACAGGTATTCTGGGAGAAGCCTTTTAGTACATTGCAGCACAGCTTTTTATAGGATAATGAGCTCATTAAACATTTTACATTATTGTCCTATTTATGCACACCAAGAATAACATTACAACGTTTACTGTCCCAACGTTTATTTAGTATACATACGTGAACAAACCAACATTTCGGCCCATACTGGCCACAATGAAGGCCAGTATAGGTGGAAACATTGGTCTTTTCAAGCGAGCATACAAAATAAAATGTTGGGATTTTGATACGTCACATTTGGGTGCTTAGAAACCTATTTTCACATATTATAATGTTCAGCGGTATGACTGTTTTTAGGACCACCGCATTAAACAGTGCTTAAAATGTGTTGAATCAAATCAATGAAACAATCATTTCTCTTGCTGCAAAGATTTTGTAATATTAAAATATACAAATAGTTTTTGCTGAATTATGTAGTTTGTTTCCATAGTCAGAAAAATGGTCGTCAGACCAGAAACACAAACCTCAAAAGGTTGATTATATGGCACCGATGCATTAACTTCATCCTAATCGGAATTAAATTCCCCATAAAATCACAAACATGGAGCAAAATACTTCTACGTAGGTCCACAAACAAGTGAAGCCTTATAAATCCTAATATTCAAAATATGAAACAGTTAAGTTGTTGAATAATTTACAACTAAAAATACATATTTTTGACGATGGCTGTATAACTGTTTTCAGGATGAGAACAGAGGGTCTCTACCTGGTCCCCATAGATACTTACAGAACCCCATTTGTGTCAATGGATGTAGCACTGAGCTCTGTCTGCGTTTCATGTTCTGTCTCTGGTTTTAAATATATATCCCCATAGATACTTACCAGTGAATGTACACGCATTTCAGTCCCCTCCAGGGAAAACAAAATGGCGGTTGAAGTCTCCCGTGTCACGTGGGACAATAGGAAGCTGTAACGTTATCTGTTATTGTTAGCTATTGGCCCCCGTGAAGAGGGAGAAGTAAAAAAACAGGAAGTATACTGGAAACGTTATAGTTATGTATCTTTGGAATCGGAGGTCCCTGGAGCTGTTTTCCCTTCAGCAAAAAAAAAAACAATTTAAAAAAAAAGGAGGGGTGGTTAAAGCTGCAGTTCAGGCTCCAGTTTTTTTTTAGTTTTTTTTTTAACTTCAATAGTTTTATCTGGGCAATCTCTACTTACTTAAAAAACTGCATAGCTGCCGGTTAATTCGTTCTCCGTCTATTGATCGGCAAAGTTTGGCGACATCTTTAAATATGGGGAATGTAAATGGTTGCTATAGGAACAAGCATGCTTGTTAAAATAGAATACAAGAAAATTGATCTTTCAAAGTTGTTTTTTTTAAAAGAGAAAATGCTAAAAGTATTTTTTCTTACTACAGAACTGATTTATTAAAAAAAAAAAAAACACATGCAGGATATTGCCTGAACTGCAGCTTTAAGAAGGGGGATTACTGCTCCAAGTGCAAGCATACTGTAGATCTGCAATGATCTCTGAAGTATACAAATGTAACCACTGGGCTGCGCCATAGCTCCATGTGAAGACCTGTACTTTTATAGTAAGTGATACATTATCCACCTGGAGATGTTGCAAAAGTTAAGACTTTCAAGTTATGGTAACATGTTAGTTCAAAACAAAAACAAGATAAAGCAAGATAAAAACAAAACACACTACCCAGAAGATTCCTCAATTTGACTTCAAGACATAGGAAAAACAAACATTCAATCATCATACCGTCACTGAGCATACTTCTGTGACTAAGTAATAACTGTTGTGATAAGACTTTTAGGCTGAACTCTTAGGCTGAACTCGATGGACGTATGTCTTTTTTCAACCTCATCTACTATGCAACTATGCAAGACTTAATTTACGAAATAGGTATATGCTTCAGTAGCAACACAAAATAATTAAACATAGCGACCATTCACACAAGTTACATTCCCATATAAAGGGCAACAATATAACTATGGCAACCACAAAAATCCATATTCAAAAACGTATTGTAGTCATTGGCTCTCTCAAAATCATGTAATCACACTACGTGAAATTAATATTCTTTATTAGCCTCATTAGTATTTTTTAATGTATAAAAATATGTTTTTTTTCATAGTGGGAATATTACAATTGTATCAGTCCCTAAGAGTTCTCACACAGATAACACCAATAGAAAGAACAGTATTGTGACAATTTGTCTGTATAAAAGAAAGTTGCTTAGTTTCATCACAAGCGAGATCAGAATAAAAGTAAAAGTTTAAAAATTACTAACGCTTGTCTATTTTGTATAAACATTTTTGATGGCTTAAATCACCAAGATTGATACTAATTAATATATCTTCCAATTAGTTGATTTTGGTCCAGGCATGGAAGCGAAATATTGATGGCTCCCTAAAACGTACAATGAAATGGGCCAGCTCTTTGGGGCGCTGTGGGAACGCAGGGCAGTGCCGACCCTGCTGGCATCTTTTATTGTGCCTGAGCCGCTATCAATTTCACTTCTACCACGAAGTTTAACCCTTTTAAAATACACATTATCTGTACAGATAATTACACCCCAAGGGATTATAACCCATTAACTAGCTACAGTTTACCAGTTTTTATATATAATGCCCATATTTACGCAATGAACTGTAGCTTTTACGTTAAATATAAAAATGAAAAAAAAAAACACCACTATTTTAAATCAATTAGCTTCACAGCATTTAATTTTAGTATCTGGGTAACAATAGAACTCACCAGTATGTCTGCAGCTACAAATAAAGGAACGTAGACTAAACTTAGCAAGTTGCTTTTTCACCTACTTTTAATTATTCCTCACACTTCTACAGTTAAATATAATACTTAAAAATAATTTTTGATGTAAAAGTGAAAGATGGGAGTGGGAGGTGTGTAAGACCTGAATGCATTACTGAACAGCATGAGTACTGTACTATGTGCCAAGGAAAAAGCCTTTCACAGTTACGAGTCACTTTTGCCAACAAAGTTAAGAAATCCATCTTCTCAGCAAGCAAATGCTTCTAGGTGGGGCAGTGGCGAATTTATCCTTCTGCTACCCATGGGCTCACGCTGCCAGCAGAGGCGACCCTCCTCCTTCAGCGCCATCATGTGACGTCGGGTTGTCATGACAATGCTACACTGCAGGAGGGGGCCCACTATGGAGAAGGTAAGACCCCCCCTCTCAACACACAAAAACTGCCGCTCTAGGTTATAGTCTTGTGGGAAATCCTCCTCTGGGCGGGGAAGGAAGATGCTCCGTTTTTCTATAGATTGTCCTCAATCTGCAATTCCTATGAACAATTTAGCTGGAGGGATTGGGCATTAGAGATGGAACAACAGAGTAGCATGTGGAAAATGTAATTAGAGAAATACGTGGTGTGTGTGATAGACAATGCTATTCTTTCAACTACATTATTGAGACGTTTTAATTGCATCATCTTTTAAAAATATAAAAAAGGAAAATGAAGAAGTGTTCCAATATTCACGGTTTTGCTCATCACGGATATAACACCAAACATTATTCTGTTGGCTGTGTTACACCTTTAGGCAATATCTGATGAGGTACACACGCTAATCAGCCTAACTTTGTATTTATATCAATTAATCTACTACAAATGGTTTACAAAAATGGATAACCATTAATATGCGACCAGACAGAACCGTATGAATGCTTAGACAACTGCATTAAAGAGGCGATCCAAGTCTGCAAATTCGCAGGCTTGGATTGCTCCTTTAAGGAATACAATATAATTGTTCACGATATGATACTTACCGTTTAAAGGAACACTTTAGAGAAGCTCACAATCACAAATGCTCTTCAAGACTCAATCTGTGCACTTACAATAACTATACTAGGTTTTTAGATGACATGTGAAGTCAGGCAACACTGAACAATGTTCAGCCCTCACCCTCCACACAAAAAGTTTTGCTCAGTAGCAAAATATATGAAAATGATACTGACATGAGACCTCTTTGCCAGATATGTTGCATGAATAATAATTCAGGTATTTGAATATATTTAAAATGTGTCATTATTGCAATGAGCTGTAATAAAAGATGTCCTCAGAGGTCACACAAGGGTCATGTAAACAATGGGCAATAAAAATCATATCCAACATTAAGAAGCAATTGTCATTTCTTGCTCAATAAAATTAATCGGGGTCTGCAGACATCTTATATGTTATCCTAATTGTTTATATTACACAATATATAAAATTGATAATAGAGTGCCCCAGCAAACCCACAGAAATAAACAAAAAGGTGATAAAGATACTTAAATGTATTTGTTGCCAGAAGAGCATACAATTGACCCCTTTTACTGAAGGACATCATGTTCAGTTAAATTTCGTTATTGTCGGTCTTTCTAAACCATGCCAAAATGCAGATACATTTGACAGATTGCATTTGTTAGAACGACTTTGCTACAAAGAAAACGTTCTTCAATTATGCAATGACGTCTTGTACTTGGCAAACCTAGTTCATTTTAAACACTGTAGTGTTTATTGCTTCATGAATATCCAAAGATGTTCTTTTTACGCAGCACTACAGGTTGCAATTTATGCTTCTTTTGTTTTTATTAGTTTTAGGATTGAAGCAGGGACCCCCTGCTTCCAGAGATCCTTACCTCCATAGGGGGTAGCCAGTATCTCCATGTTTAAAAGTCCTTGCCAAGCGAGCCAACAGGAAGACGCAAGGGATGACAGCCCACAAGACCGCTTGACATGTAAAGCCGCCATTATGTTAGCCCCGACAAGCCCCGTCAGAGCTGCTACCAGCAGATACTGGCACCCCTTACGGAGGCAAGTATCTCAGGAAGCAGGGGGCCCCCGCTGCTGAAATTAAAAAAGTTCAGCTTCAGAGACCCTCTGCTTTAATCATACAACAACAACACAAACGGCAACCTGAGTGCTGCTTTAATGTAATCTTATTTTTTGTTGATAGAAATAAGCAGTTTGCAGTGGAAGGTGAAAAATACATTATTCTACTGCACTAATTCCACAGGCTTGTCACTTTCTGATTACACACAAGTATCCTCTTCTCTTTAAGATGCTATTCCACAAGATAAGAATCCAAGTGTGACCTACCTGTATCGGTCCTACTGTCATGAGCAGGGTTTTCAGTTGAGTATCAGTGGTTGATGAAGAAAGCCCTTCAACTGACACCACACACGGCTGAGGCTTGCACTCCACCACACGCAGGTTTGGTTTATTTGGCATCAAGCGTCCTCTGCCCATCTGTCCTGCTACTCCTCTGCCTCTCCCACGCATAATGACCTGCCGACAGGAAAACTTACAAAGTTAATTTGTCCTTTCAAACGACCCTGAAAGCAATAGATCACAAATTACAAATGATTAAAACACAAAAACATTTGTGAAAAAATGATTAACGTGCATTTTTCCCTTTTTTTTTCCCCAGGCACAGACACGAGAATTAGCCAATTTACAATACCTTTTTTGGTTGGTGAAGTCCCTGCACACTATTTAGTACTTTAGGAACTGCGAACTCTGTCTGGGATTGCTGCAAAAGCGGCTGGACTTGATACTGCTGTATATGATGCTGTTGCTGTTGCTGCTGCTGCTGCTGCTGCACGGTTGCTTTTGCTAATGTAACTTTTCTAACTGGCCCCGGTCTCTGCTGTTGCAGTCTCTGCTGCATTGGTGGCCTTAGCTGAGATTGTGGCCTCTGCTGAGGCGGCTGTAACGGCTGATTGACCTCTGCTGAAGACGTGTTAACAGTCTCTCCTCCCTGTTGAAAAACACATTTTGTCAACCAGTACCCAAAACGAGCTTCATCATCACACCAGGACCTAAAAGAATACATTACTATGACAAAACATTGGCTTCAATAAAATCCAAAATATTATTTTTGTGTACGTTTCTCTGGTGTAATGGATAATTACCAATGCATTATCATTAAAGGCGTCACCCTGCTTCTCACCATAATGATTAATGGCCTCTGAAAGGAGACAGTCCTTCCTTAAGCAACCGTGAATGAAATTATGGTTTGAGAACTAAGGCCTCGCTCAGACAGGCCGCGTTGCGACGTGCGCGCGTCCATCACAATTTCGGGTTGTTGAAATTTGGGGCTAGTTGCCTTACGTGAGCTGGTTCAGCCAATAAAGGCGAACCAGGTCCGTGACGTGTTCGTTACGCCCCCCACGCCGCCACGCCCCCAAAGCCGTGACCCGCCTCCTGCAGTTTGAGCACAGATCGCTTGGCTGCAGGAGTGCGCAGTGGAGGCGCGAACGCAAGCGCCTGTCTGAGCGAGGCCTAAGGGTTCACGAGATGTCTCATAACTGAACAAAATCTGACGTGGATGACCCTGCAGCTGTGTTGGGTTGTCTGAGCGAGGGGGGCACTGTTGGTGACATTTGAGTGACCAAAAAATAACACTGGTTATAGCCGATTCAATCGTAAGAGGATATGGCATCAGGTTAGATTAATAAGGAGTTCCAAGATCTTTCCAGAAGACATGCCATATTTGGTAATAAACTTGTATGGAGAATGAGCAGTTCCTTATCAGATGGGACATGCTTTACAAGCTGTAGGACCTTATCTGGTAATAGAATTAGTAGAAGCAAGGGCAGACTAAGGGTTATTACCTAGTATCTAGATAAATATGAATAGTGAGATGAGAGAAGAATTACACCCACCAGTAGAAAAAAGAAATCAAGTTTAACAAGATCAAACAAGGATTCCACTTAGGAACTGAACAATATGCAACCATCTTTGAAGATATCACTTATTTGACTTTCTGTATGAGTACAGTATTTATCTTCAGAATAAAAGTTTATTTTTATGGACTAAAAACAGAATGCGGAGTACTGTTATGCTGGAGTAATCTATAGAAAGAGACTCATAGGAGATTTTGCAATGCATAGACTATATTATACCGTCAGCCCCAAAGCCACGCTTAGAACAGGGTTTCTACTATTAACCAATAAATTCAGTCTGATCTCGTATTTATCTTCTCTAGAACATGGAAACCCTTCCAAGCCCCTAAATAGGTCTAACAGTGATGTAGCCTAAGGCCTCCGATAAAGTGGGCGCATGGCGTCACGTGCGCTTGTCGGCCAAGCGATCTGTGGCCTGAGATCCACAGCGACGGGGAGGCGTTGCGGAGGCATGGCAGTGATGTCAAGAGGCTGGTTCCCCCTCAATGGCTGAACCGCTCATGTGACTCTGCAGTTGTACCACAAAAACAAAAAATTGTCTCGTAAAAAAATCTGCCTCGCCGTCGCGCTTCATCATGCCACACGCGCAGTATGGACACGGCCTAAAGCAGATTTCAACTTGTGTCCCGTGGCCCATATCTGGCTCCTAAAAGACCTTGGTCTATACGCCACTGCTAATTTCATTGCAATTGTTCAAACAGCCAAGAGCATTTGTTTTCACTAAAAAGCTATGGTGATAAAAATCTATATGGCAAAGATGTTAAAAGTGTTTACAAAATTGTTGAAGTATGGCTTTTAATTTATTTATTTTTTACACACGTATAGAAATAACACTTAAGGTTATTATACGTGTACAAGTTGAACTATATACCCATGTGACAGTAATAGTGTTATTAAAAAATAAATATTGACTTACCATCGGTTTTTATTATCGTGATATTAATATCAGTCAGCCTTTCAGTCCATTTACATTTTAGGAAAACTGGTTACATGCAGGTTAAGACAAGATTCAAAGAAGGCAAAACTGCCAATGTAAATGGCATCTCAGCATCCATCTTGCACACATCTACAGCAAAGACCCCTTTTTCTTTTTTTCCATTACATAACTACACCTCTTTCTGGGGTTCAGGAAACAAGTTTAGCAAGAGGAATTTAGTTTAAAACACATTAAATTTTACTCCAGGCATCTTCCCACTCCGACATAGGCCCAATAACCTGGTCCGACCATGCCCCTATCATACTCACCCTCTCTCTGCCTTCCGTCAAAACATCAGTATATAACTGGAAACTCAGCGACTCGCTTCTCAACGACCCACAAGTGATTAAGACGATTAAGCAAAAACTACAGACCTTTTTCCAACTAAACAAAGGCTCAGTCCCTGCAGCAGAAATGCTCTGGGAAGCGCACAAAGCCACTATAAGAGGGGAACTCATATCACTAGCCTCCTATAAGAAAAAAATAAAACAAAAAGCCCAGAAAGAACTTACGCAAAAAATCTTAACGCTAGAGCAATTACATAAACAATCCCTATCGAAAAAGGTGTTTAGAACCCTTGAGAAAGCGAGATCCGACCTAAAAATACTCCAACTTGACGAGGTAGAGAGAGCCCTGAAATGGACCAAACAGCGGTTCTATGATAGGGGTAACAAAGCGGACAAACTTCTGGCCTCAAAATTAAGAGGTATTAGGACAAAGGCCCAGATCACAAAGATCAGAACCAAAAACGGTCAAATCTCGTACAACGAGAAAGACATCGCGCGCGAGTTTGCAGAGTTCTACACGGACCTCTACAACCTCCACCCCACTAGCCAATCAAACGATAATGATAAGAGCACCTCCGACTACTTAACCCAATGCAACCTCCCGTCCCTCACACAACAAGAACTTGAGTTCCTAAACCAGAGAATAACCCAAGAAGAGCTGGATAGTGCAATATCCTCACTCAAAATAGCCAAGACACCCGGACCGGATGGATTCTCCAACGGTTACTATAAAAAATTAGCAAAATCCCTGTCCCCCTACCTCCTAGAAATGTTTAACTCCTTTCTCCAGGGAGAACAGATCCCAGGCACTATGTCAGCAGCCAATTTGGCTATCATACATAAAGAGGGCAGAGACCCACTTCTATGTGGCAGCTACCGCCCAATATCCCTGCTAAACACTGACCTCAAGCTTTTCAGTAAAATTCTAGCAAACAGACTGAACCCTATTCTCCCAAGGCCAATTCATATAGACCAGGTGGGATTTGTGTCAGGATGACAGGCCTCTGACAATACCCGCAAAATTATTGATATTATAGACCACGTGCACCTCAAACAGTCTCAGGCCTTGATACTCAGCCTCGACGCATAGAGAAGGCCTTTGACCGGATCAAATGGTCCTTCCTTGACCAGACGATGCGCCAATTCGGTTTCTCCGGCCAATTCCTTGATGGAGTCCGAGCCCTCTACACTAACCCCACGGCCTTACTAAAACTACCGGGTGGCCGATCCAACCCAATAAAAATCCAAAACGGTACTAGACAAGGCTGCCCCCTTTCCCCTTTACTCTTCGCCCTGTCCATAGAGCCCCTAGCCGCCAGAATCAGAACGCAACCAACCGTAAAAGGAGTCTTAGTCGGTGACAGGGAGTATAAAATCTCCCTGTTCGCCGATGATATTATCCTTACCCTATCAGATCCCCTCACTTCCCTCCCCAACCTAGAAAAACTATTAGACCAATTTGGCCGCCTCTCAGACTACAAAGTCAACACAGACAAGTCAGAGGCCCTCAATATCTCTCTACCGAATCCCATATGGACAACCCTGCAAAAGAAATTTAAGTATAAATGGAATAGCTCCCATATCAAATATTTAGGGATTAAAATAGCGAGCTCATATGGCTCACTATACCAACTACCCTCCCCTTTTCCGTCAGATCATAAGAGATCTCGAGACCTGGCAGACCCACCAAATATCCTGGTTCGGCAGAATAATATCCACCAAGATGAATATCCTTCCCCGCTTGCTTTATTATTTTCAGACCCTCCCAGTCCCCGTCCCACTAGCAGATCTGAGGAATATCCAGACCCATATTCTGCGTTTCATCTGGCAACAACGAAGAGCCAGGGTCCCACGGTCAGTACTCTTAGCGTCGAGGACGAGAGGGGGTCTAGGGGCGCCGGATGTAGTCCGATACTACCAGTCAGCCCAGTTGAGGCAGGCGGTGGTTTGGAATAACCCCCGACCTCTAACTGCTGGTTAGAGATAGAGACGCACCCCGCGTCCCCGACCCCCCTCTCATCCCTACTATGGACCCACGCCCATAGAGGCAAGAAGCACATGAGACTCAGCCTTGGAGCAATGAGATGCACGTGGTCGACATGGTTGAAAACCAAAGGAAAATATGGCCTAGCTTCAACCCCCTCTCAATTGACCCCCCTATTCGGGAACCCGGATTTCCCGCCCGGGTGTTCCCGACCCCAATTCAGCCAATTTCAAGGCCTAAACATCAGAGTGGTTGCGGACTTACTGGAAAACAATGAGGTCATGCCCCTCCGGGAACTACGAATTAAACTAACGTCCCCGGATCTTCCTATATTCCAATATTTACAGATTAGACATTTTCTGAGAACCCAATCCCCTAGCCTAAAATTCCCACCGCGCTCCAGATTTGAGACCCTCTGCCTCAGAGGCGAGTACCAAAGAGGCCTCATCTCCGAGATATATAAAGTACTGGAGGCGGCCCAGCCCTCCCCTAGTCATTTATATATGCAAAGGTGGAGCGAGGACCTGAACACCAATATAGACCTTGAGGACTGGGAGGATATCTGGGAGGCAGCTACCAAAACTTCAATTTGCACCGTCACAAAAGAAAACATTTACAAAATATTATTTCATTGGTACCTGACCCCGAGTAGACTGAGCCAAATCTACCCAGGCACCCCCGACGAATGCTGGAGGGGATGTGGTCAAAGGGGGGACATGTCCCACATTTGGTGGACATGCCCGGAGATCCAAAAATTCTGGACCCGGATCCAGGGCCTTCTGACCGAGACCCTGGATGTTGAGATACCCCTGGACCCCCTGACCTACGTGCTGGGAAAACCAGTCGACGACCGTCCCCCCCCTATAGCCAGACCCACGGCAGCGATCCTAACGGCCGCCAGATGCTGCGTAGCTGCGGCTTGGAAGAAAATCAAGGCCCCCTCTAGAAGAACGGTAGTCACTAGGATAGATGGAATTATGGGTATGGAAAGACTAACGGCAATGCTGAGACAAAAAATGCCGCAATTCTACTCAACCTGGGAACCTTGGCCAGGATCAGGCGACCTGACTATCACATAAACTTTACCGCAGGACTAACTCCCCTCCCTCCGAACCCCAAAGCTCCCCACCGCCGCCCTCCCTCCCCCCCCTCCCCCCTCTTTGTCCAAGTCGTTCCCAACTATCCACCCCCCCCTTCGTCACCCCCTCTCTTTTTCACCAATGAAAATGGGAAAATGGATTATTGTGTGTCATCAACTCCTCCCATGCTATGTACATGTACCGCGCCGTATGTCTGTGTTGGCTCGTTTTCCAATGTCTGTAACATGTACCAATACGCTGTTTGACACCAATAAAGGAAAAAATATTATAAAAAAAAAAAAAAACACATTAAATTTGTCATAAATGTGAAATACAGCTCAACCCCGTTATAGTGCGGTCCTCGGGGGCCACTCGATCTGACCGCGCTAGAACCGGGGTCGCGCTAATTTTTAAAAAAATGGCCGCCGCACGCCCGATCTGGAGGAGGGAGGGAAGAAGTGGCCAGCAGCCCTACACGTCCCCCAGCAGCCACCAGGCCCGCCAACAGCGGCCCTCCGAGTCCAGCCGCAGCCTGCTCCTCACCCCCCCCCCCCCCCACAGGCATCCACACGGTCTCTACCCCCCCCCCCCACCACCGGCATCCACCCCCCTCCACCCAACCGGCATCCACCTTCCCCTCCCCCCCCCCACGAGGCCCCCACACCTACCGGCCCGCCGCATCCAGAGACCCTCCGCGCCCGCCCTCCACTCCTCCACGACCGCCCTCCACGGCATAATCAGTTTTGGGCCTAGCCCACGCGGCCCTTCCTGTGAATGCGTGCACTTTCCCCTGATCCCCTAACCCCCCTTCCCTGCTCCAGCAGTGTAGCGCGACCCGGAACTTCCAGGTCTGCTGCTAGAGCGCGCTTCCCCAACGCTTCACCCTGCCACCAACAAACATTAGTTTTAGTAGCTGCCGCCATCCACCACCTCCTCCTCCTCTTCTGTTGCTGTTGGCGCCGCCAACATCATCAGGTAGGCATGGGGGGGGGGGTCATTCATTTATGCGGGGGGCTGCTGAAATGACTTGGGGCGGGGGATGCTGACATGGGATGCTGACTTGTGGGGGTGGATGCTGACTTGGGGGGGCTGCGGAAATTAAATGGGCTGGCTGCGGAAATGAAACGGGCTGGGGGGGCTGCTGAAATGAAACGGGCTGCTGAAATGAAATGGGCTGGGGGGGTCTGCTGAAATGAAATGGACTGGGGGGGCTGCTGAAATGAAATAGACTGGGGGGGCTGCTGAAATGAAATGGACTGGGGGGGCTGCTGAAATGAAATGGACTGGGGGGGCTGCTGAAATGAAATGGACTGGGGGGCTGCTGAAATGAAATGGACTGGGGGGGCTGCTGAAATTAAATGGACTGGGGGGGCTGTTGAAATTAAATGGACTGGGGGGGGCTGCTGAAATTAAATGGACTGGGGGGCTGCTGAAATTAAATGGACTGGGGGGCTGCTGAAATTAAATGGACTGGGGGGCTGCTGAAATTAAATGGACTGGGGTGGGCTGCTGACTGGGGGGGGTTGCTGACTGGGGGGGGCTGCTGACATGGGATGGGCTGGGCTGGCTGCTGAAATGACTTGGGGGGGAGGCTGCTGACAAGAAATGGGCTGGGGGGGGCAATGCTGACTTGGGGGGGGCGATGCTGACTTGGGGGGGAGCGATGCTGACTTGGGGGGGCGATGCTGACTGGGGGGGGGGGTGATGCTGACTGGGGGGGCGATGCTGACTGGGGGGGGGCGATGCTGACTGGGGGGGGGGCGATGCTGACTGGGGGGGGGGCGATGCTGACTGGGGGGGGGCGATGCGGACATGGAATGGGCTGGGGGGGCTGCTGAAATGACTTGGGGGGGATGCTGACTTGGGGGGGGGGCTGCTGACATGGAATGGGCTGGGGGGGCTTCTGAAATGAAATTAGACTACATTGTGAAAATATTAATTACTATCATTATCAATGACTTTCCTTTTCCTATTCCTATTTCACACAACTACAGCTGCAATGAGTGACAAACATCGTAAATAAATGTGTTATTTAGAATAATAAATGCTGTTTTACCCGTGCGGCCCGACTGTTTTCCTTGTGAGGTGCAGGGGGGGAGAGTGATGGGAGGTGCCGGGGGGGGATGTGTTTGAGGTGGAGGGGGGTATTGTGTGGGGGAGGGGGAGAGATGGGGGTATGAGAGATAGATGGGTAGTATCGTAAAGGTTGATAGTGAGGTGCTGGAGGAGAGATGATGATGAGGATGATGATGATATGAGAGGTGCTGGAGGAGAGATGATTATGATGATGAGAGGTGCTGCTGGAGAGATGATGATGATGATGATGATGATGATGATGATGATGATGATGATGATGATGATGATGAAAGGTGCTGGAGGAGAGATGACGAGAGGTGCTGGAGGAGAGATGATGAGAGGTGCTGGAGGAGAGATGATGATGAGAGGTGCTGAAGGATCAGAGAATAGGTGTTTTATGCAACCAAAATTAATCTACTGGATGACACTGAAACCAGCAACAGCAATGGCCTGTATTTCAAAGACTGTCAGAATCTGGATATCGAATATGGAACATACGTTTGAATATGGAACATACGTTTGAAGTTGGAACACTTAAGGCAGAAATTATTGAAACTTCTCAAATCTAAGGGATTCAGTAGATATCGTGTGCTACGCATCGACGGATATTATTCGACTTGTAGCAAGATCTTCAGCATACGCCATCACTGCGAAGAGAGCACTATGAGCAGCGGATAGGTAGTCCAAAAATAGATGGTATCTTTACCTTTTGAGGGTGCTTATCTCTTCAGGGAAACCCTAGATGACATCTCCAAGATGACTGGAGGAAAAGTCACTTTCTACTCCACTATACTTGGACGACTGGTTGATCAAAGCCCCTCCATCAAGTTGCCAGAGATCATGTGCTTCTACTGCATGAAGTGTTTGAAGACCACAGGTGGATCACACCTTGATAAAGTGCTGTTGCACGAAACGCGTAGGTGCGTTTGTGTGGTCCTTTTATTGTCTTTTTAGCCGGCAATAAACCTGACCTCATTGCTATTTTGGAGTTGCTTGCTTTCTTCCTTCTTCATTTTCAAGTTTGAAGTTGGATGTTCTTGGCTGTGCTCTTCATCATCTGCTGCTGTCCACTGGATCACCACGTTAAAAGTAGTTTTGTAGGAGCTCAAGTCATTCGATTTTTGGTAGTGTTCAACACATGAGAAGGCCTGGTGTCTCTAATCCCCTCCAAGGTCCACAAAGTTATGAGAGATCCTGTTTTTCAGAAAGCTTGCAAGACAATAAACGGCACAATTCATGCACATAATAGGCCTTCTCAATTCAGTCACGTACGTTGTTTCTTGGTCCACTTTCATCTCAGACCAGTGCAGAGAAATGTTCTCTGTTTCGGGGGACACCGAAATCCCAGTCCAAATGTCAGAATCCCGTTATTTCCAAGAACGAGGCAGAGTTTACCGTGGTGGACCTCAAACATGCACCTGAGGAAAGGCAAGTCTCTGATTTCTTTGATCTGGATGGTGCTGAAAATCGGCACACACCTCTCTGGATGAGGCGTGATTTGTCAGGATCAAGTGATATGGGGACACTGGTAAAATAAAAAAAATAAGTCTTCCGATCAATGTTCTGACAGTTTGAGCCATATTTGATGCCATTCAAGGTCTTCAGACCATACCAAGGCATTCCGCATTGAGAATTGTGACTCAACGTTACAGCAGTAGCATATACAAACAGGCAAAGAGGAACAAGGAGTCAAAGGGTTTTCAAAGACGACTCCAGAATCCTGCACTGGTTGGAAGAAGACGTTTCATGTATCTGCTCATCTTACCGTTCGGGAGACAAACTACGAAGTCGACTTTTTCAGCCGGTTACACTATAAGTCCAGGAGAATGGGAACTAAACTAATCAGTTAATACAGAAATTAGACCAACTGGATTTCGATCTTACAGCATCAGCACTCAACAAAAAAGTACAGAAGTATTCACCCGCTACCAATGTCAAGTTGTTGAATTACAAATAATGTAGACACATTTTTTTCAAAGTAACTACTTTTTATTCAAAGCTACAAATCTGTAGTGGTTAAACTGAAAACTGTTATATGAGGAGGTGAAATGTCCGCAAAATAAAATAAATAAATAAATAAATAAACCTGACATTTACTGGTTGCATAAATATTCAGCCCCTTTAGTGAGTACTTGGTAGAAGCACCTTTTGCAGCAATTACTGCTATGATAATTTTTGGATAGGTCTCTACTAACTTTGCACAGCAGGATGGTGACATTTTGACCTATTCTTCATTGGAAAATTGATCCAGTTCTGATGAGTTTGTTTGGGATAGTCAACGGACTGCAACCAACTCTCGCAATATATGTTCAATTGGATTCTAGTGGGCCACTCGAGAACATTACTTCTCTTCTTGTCCATCCACCGCAGAGTGGCTTTGACTCATTGCCCTGCTGAAATTAGTTTCCCCCCAGTTTCAGAATCTTGGCTGATTCAAACAGGTTTTCCTCAAGGATTCGCCTGTTCTTTGAACCATCCATTCACCCCCCTATCCCGCGAAGCTTCCCAGTCCCTGCTGAAGAGAAGCATACCCATAACATGATGTTGCTTGATAGTTGGGATCCTCCTGACTGGGTGATGTGACACAGGGAGGGTGTCCGTTTAGGGGGGGCGCGCTATGGTGTCCGTGCCGAGGGGTGGTGTCCGTTATGAAACAAGACTGCATCATAACTTGAACTGAACTTTGAATGCACGTGGGAAGAGACCAACGTTAATTAGTGCATTCATGCTTTCAATGGAAGCAGCATAAAATAAACCAAACATTAAATGATGGCATTTAAAATAGAGGTTTTTCCTCAACTCTTCTGCGAAGAGTAAAAGAGGCGTGAAATGTAACTAAAATGCAAATTGGAAAGCATTTCAGCAAATCACATTTAGACTGTAAGCTCTCCGGGGCAGGGACTTCCTTTACTATTGTCTGATCTTGTTTGTAGCTCTCACTGTATTACAATTCCCTGTACGGACTCTTGTGAAGCACGGCGTACACAGTGGGCACTATATTAATAGAGATACACACATACAGGATGCTAATTGCCACAAAAACATAATTGGGGCAACTACTGGCCAATATAAGAATAGCAGGTAGCAGGAATTTTACAGATTTAGCGTCAGTCTTTCAAAGAGCTGAACAGAATAACCTGCATCAGCCACCAGAACAAGATTGTAGGTTCTTCAGGGCAGGGATTCATGCCTGAAAAATTCTATGTACCAGACTGACGGCACTGTGTACATGGCAGTGATAAAGATACACAGAATAAAAGCCAACCGTGGCGTTAGAACAGATTATAAGCATTTTAAAAAACCTCACATTTAACTTGCATACATCAAGACTTTCATGCATCACAAAAATAAAGACGTTTTCAATGACTAGTATTATATCATATTTAGGAACCGTCGTGCTTGCTGCCAACCTGTCAGTCAATGTGTTAAGTGTTCTCATACAATGTGTGCTGATGCTGCTGTCAGTTTCTTCCAATTTGACAGATCAAAATCTTATTTTCCTTCTCAAACCCCAAGAAGAGATACTGCCAACTTACATTCAGAAGTGAGCAAATTGATTAATCCTTCTCTACAGAAATCCCATCTCTTGATCACAACTAGGAGACTTTAAGCAGCATTATTCTGAAGTGACAACACTTGACAAATTCCCTAACCATTTCTCGCAGCCTTTTGTAGCACGGTTAGCTGGCATTAACCCCGATGAAAAATTAATTTTCCTTATCTTCTCCTAAGCCCCAAAATCCAAATCCTCCAAACAGGCAACTCTTTCAGTAAAGGTATTATGAAAACCTCAGAAAGATTAATTGCATGTCTTCAGGTGACATTAAATTAATTTCTGTGCTCATGACAGACATTTGATACTGCATATTGAGAGGACAGATAACATTGTCAGGACACACAGCAGGACAGTGGAGCAGTGTCCCAGGGCAGCATCTTATGAATCCTGCTTTGATAAGGCCAATAGCACACTGTCATTGGCACTGTTACTGATCTTGGATCTCGCAAATCTAACGACACAGATTTCTATTAGGCTTGACAATGCTACGGCCTTGCAATAAACACATCCCATAACCAGTCAAGGAAAGGTGGGGGTTACAAGAGCTTTAGCTATTTGCAGGCACATTCTCCAAACACTATATGATGTATCTATTTTAGAAAAGTACATCACAAAAAGGCGTTTCCCCATGCCAGAACATCTTGAGTTGCGATAACGATGTGAACATGGGTAGACGTTTAGGGGCAAAGAAAACCTAAATAAAATTTAAAAAAAAGTATGCAGATTTGCATTGAACCGTTTCCAGAATGGAGACAAATTATAAGCATCACTGTAGCTAATTCAGCTGAATAGAAAGAATACACTAGGCTTTAGGAGACCCATCTGGAATTAGAAAGGTTTGCTTGTCGGTTCATTGATGCGTCACTCAAAACCGCATATACTGATCCATGAGAAAAATAGATTTGCAGATTGTGGCCTCTTTCATTGCTAAACTATATATGAAGCTATAAAACCTCTTAAAAACGGCATGTAAGGCCAAGGCCATACTAGGTGTGCACGCGCCTGCAACAGAGGCCATTTGTAGCCTAGGGGGAGATGCGATGGGGGGGGGGGGGGGGGGGGGGGGGAAGGGCGTGGCCGTGATGTCACGGAGCTGGTTCGCCCTCATTGGCGGAACCGCTCACGTGACCCGGCCGTCGCGCGACAAATTCAAATTGTGTCGCGCGGAAAATTACCCGCGCACTCTATGGCCGTCCTCATTGAGGCACAGCCATTTGTTCGTGCCACCCACAGTCACGCTAAGCATGGACGCGGCCTAAATGTGACGGAATACAGGTGTAGACAATTTCTGCTTATCAACTGTATCAATATTATACAATTCAGATCATTTGTGGGGGAGGGGAATTATGAAGTTGACATTTATACCAATCTACAAAGTATTTCTTCAATTTGTACTTGATAATTTTGCTCCCAAAAATATTTTTTTTTATCAGAACAAATGAATTTTAAAAACTAATTCAAAAAAGATATTAAGGCAATTCTAACATTTGTGGGTAAAGGTGCATATTTACCTTAAACAAAATGTGAAAGAACAATACAAACACAGTACAGACACATACATACATACATGATGTAGAAAGATTTACAAAGTGCACTAATACTGCAGAGCAGCATGGAAACATAGTGAAGTAAACATCTCGCCCCAAAAGCACCAACCTCCACTGTTACTCGGCAATTAAGAAAAAGTGATATTCAGGGGCGACCAAAAATATAAAAAATACTTAGGAGCGAGACAGAATTTTTCGAAGTCTGCGTTGATGGATTTGGCGCAGGAGGGTTTATTTCAGATATCCCGCTGCCCCTCCCCACCTGTCATTGGCTCTGTGTCCGTGTCCGTGTGTCCGCGTGTCCGTCCGTGTGTGTCCGTATCTGTGACACGCAGAGGCAGACATCTCATCTCTGTCTATCCCCTCCCCTATGACTAGTCCCGCCCCTGTCTCCCCTGCTGTCCGAACCCCGCTCCCCTGACACAAACACTCTTAGGCCTTGTCCATGCTCCCTGCTGGCGTGCTGAGGCGCAGGGAAAGCGGGTGCTTTCCCTGGCCTTGCTGTTGGTTACCGCACGCGCTGTCAGCGGGCCGTCAGGGGGCGGGCCAGTGACGTCACGGAGCTGGTTCGCCCTCATTGGGCGAACCGCTCACGTGACCGGCCTGTCACGCCGGCAAGTGGGGGAATTTTAAATTCCCCTAAGACCTGCGCTTCCGCAAGCGCGCAGAAGCGCAGGTGAGCCCCTACTAAAGCCGCTCTAATTGCGGCTGTAGGGGCTGAGTGCTGAGCGGGAGCACGCCTCAGCACCCTTCCGCCAGCAAGCGGTAAACATGGCCGAGGCCTTAGGCTTGTATGTGCTTGTACGCGACCTCTCTCGTGCACGTGGCGCGCGCGTTTTAGGCCTCGGTCCCGCTGCGCTCGTTGGCGCGGGCAGCAATGTAGCGAGTTCCCCACCAGCAGGGGAATCCTCGCGAGCCGGTCCCGGTCCCCACTGGCTGCACAGCTGACTACACGCTGTGGCGCGTCAGCCGCTGGAGACACCAGAGAATGGTGTTTCCTAGCGTTGACGCGTGACATGTGTGGCTGTGAGCCAATGGGGAGGGGAGGCTTCGGGAGGAGGAGAGGCTTCGGGGAGCGGGGAGGAGTGTGGAGTGAAAGCAGGTGAGTGCCTGTCTGTGTGTGTGTCTGAGTGCGTGCGTGCCTGTCTGTGTGTGTGTGCCCGAGTGCGTGAGTGCCTGCCTCTGTCTGTGTGTGTGTGTGTGTGTGTGTATGAGTGCGTGAGTGCCTGCCTGTGTGTGCGCGCGTGTGTGTGTATGAGTGCGTGAGTGCCTGCCTGTGTGTGTGCGTGTGTGTGTATGAATGAGTGCCTGCGTGTGTGTGTTTAAACTTACTTTCCAGCTCCAGCCCGAGTCCGTGGAGGGAGGGGGGGGGAGAGTAGCGGGTCCCTCCGCTCAAGCCACGCCCCCCCTCCCTGTCAAACCGCCCACCACCCGCCCACCTCCCGCTCCGGCTCCCACTCCCTACAGACCGCATATCGCGGTCTGTGTATCTCAGCGCACCGCCTGTCAGCAGTGCGGGTGCGCTGACTCTGGGAGCGGGTCCTTAGCCTTAGGCCTATAGGCCAAACGATGATGCGCATGGCTAGGAGGCGTGGCCATGACATCACAAGGGTAGACCTGACTGATTGGCTCAGTTTCACATGGCACGGCAGCCGATCAAATACCAATTTCTTGGTATTTCCACAAAGCTGCTGCACCAACACTGTCTGCCGTGCGTGCGCCGGCAATGGATACACTGTTGTAGGACGACCGGTATTTTTCATTTCAGTGCGCGCGCATGCACTTAGTATAATACAAGCCGTAGGCGGAGGTTATAGTTGTGGCGTCCTGCTACGGAGCCCATGGCGTTGCGCGCCTATCGCCTGAGCGATTGGTGCACTGCGATGGAGAGATTGGGAAGGCAATGGGGAGGCGGGATGGACGCCTCACCAGGCTGGGTCGCCCACATTGGCTGAACCGCTGACGTGATGCGAAAAATCTGCTGTGCGGTCGCTCCGCATCGCGCCTTTCACGCACTATGGCCGATACGGTTGCTGCAGTTTGTTCACACAGCGCACAAAATCGCAAGCGCCGTCGCGCCCACTATAATCGTGGCCTTACACGCACACACTAACTCTCTCAGATCTCCGCTCATAGCGCCCCCCCCCCCCCCAACTAGCTCTGCCCCCAGCCCGCGCACGCCTCCTGCTGTCCAATCACCTCACTGAGCTGTGCCGTGGTGACTTGACCTGTTAATTAGGTCAGTCATAACTGTAGACAGCACAGGCACAATGGGGGCACATTTCAGGCGCCCGGGATTTTTCCATCCCTGAGACAGGTAATACTTTTCTGAAATAGTTCACTTTTGTGAAAGTGCTTTTTCATTTGACTAAAGACCAAACTTGTAAGTTTTTCCACTGAGAGTGAATGTAAGAATGTAACGGATGGAACACATACTAACGCGGCTTTCTCTGGTCCTGGCACCTGTGAAGAAGCATGCCGACTCAATAAAATGCTGAATTACATCAAACTCCTGAACACATCTCAACAAACAGATGGGACAAAAATAATCACTTCATTAAATAGGAAAATTAATATTTAGCAGGGGGAAAAAAAAGGTTCCAAAACTGGCAATAAGACAATGTGCCCACTGGCCTTTACAATTTTCAGAATACGTTCAACCAAGCAATGCTAATAAATTCGTTTATGGAACAGATTAATGCCCACTGGCCTTGGAAGAAAACCTGCGCAGAATTTCACATCCTTTGTCTGCGACATTATTTTCCGCAATATTAAATAGTAATAATGCTTCTAACGCTTTAGTTGGGGGAAGGGCAAAGTTCAAACGCGACCGCTTTGACATGCAAAGTAAAACGTATGCTTGCTAAAGCTGTCACTTTGATATATGTAGCAAAATAATCTTTCTATTGATAATACAAAAATAAGCTTGAGGGTTCTTATCTATCCGTTTCTTTAGGTTTCCTATGAGGTGGTGCATCTTTCCAAACACATGGGTGATCAATCTAAAAGGTTTTGTGACCAATGACACCCTCCAGTGGCAAGCACAATTAAAAAACAATCTGTCTGCCAACATAGCTTTCCTACTCACTCTCCGCTACAGACTGTCACCGTCCTTCCCATTCAGTTGGTTGCTGATCACCCTCTTGCTTGGTCACACAAGCCCTCAACTAACCGCCATCCACAAAATGCTGGCACAGCTGTGTGCTTCTGTGCTGATAAGTTAACAGAGAACGGATTAAAAAAAAAAAATAAACAATAGGTGGCTTGGGACAAAAAAAAAAAAAAAAAGGCTTTAAAAGTCAGAAATAGGTCCTGGTTATTGCCATTTTCTGCTGATCCATAGTTACTCTTCCAAACCATGACAATGTACCTCAGACTGACGAGCTACCATAGTTTACAGATTGTAATCCGCAGGATAAAATTACAAAAGCCTAATAATTCCTGCACTCTTTATTAAGTCGAGAGAGAGAAAAAAAACTCACTGGTACAAGCTTGGTACCAGTCCGGGGAAGTTATTTACTTTAAGACAGAATCATTCCATTGTTCTGATGGGCATATAATGTGCTTCTTGTATCATTTCTGGAAAAATGAATTACATCTAGAAGGGTTTTCCCTCCAGACCGATTTCCAACATCAGTTTTCCTGCACAGTTCAAGAACATTTGGTTCGGGTACAGATAACCAACTACCTTGATCAGACACAGTGCCTGATTTTCTTACTTTAAATCAATTAAGTATATGGGGTAAATTGCACCCTAGTGCTTCACCTTCTACTTTTCAATAGTAAATATCTAGCAGATTGGAACATTCATAAAGTGGTGTGACATTTGAAAGAAATATCTTGATCAAAGCATAAGTGGTGCAGTGTAATATTCCTCCGTTTCTCCACACTGTGGGGAAAAAAGCAATGCTTGATATCTTCATTCAGAAGAGGCTAAGGAGGCAAATATCATATTTGGTTCTCATCTCATCTTTCCAGTCTCTGACCTCCACTGTGTGTTTGTTGGTAGTAGTCTTGACTAGATTTTTAACATTAGTATTACATCAACAATTCTATTTCAAGGTCCTACAATTACCGCTGCACTGTAGTACACCAATCGTCTGCAAAAGTAAAACTATTTTGGACTTACCCCTCCAGATAACTTAATCAAACGAACTTTAGAGCCGATATGTGGCCCATCGCCACTTCCACTGTTAGACCTCTGCATGACGGTCCTCTTCGTGCCTGGTCTCTGCTCCTGCGGCTTGCCTTGAATTGAGGCCACTTTCAGTGTCTGTTGTGACATTAATGCTGCTGTGGAGACCGCAGGCCGCACTTGCTGTACTTTTTGAAACGCATTTTCAGCTGCTATCCTGTTTTGCAGAGTCTGGTTTAGCATTTTATTTTGCTTGCCTTGAAACAGTAAATGAGTCGGAGCAGTTTGCTGAAGGGGGGGGATTCTCTGGGGGGGGTTTATAGGCAGTGTCTCTTGCTTTTGAACCAGCAGTCTGTTTTTCACATTTGGGCGCGCCTGCATACCAGTGTAGGGCAATATTGGGTTCCCATTATTTGCCACTTGGATAGTTTGTTTCTCCTGCTCAGCCTGGCCTTGCTGTGCATTTGTAGGTTGTTGTTGCTGAGAAAGTCTCTCTAGTAACTCCTTCTTTCTAGCCCCCGCCTGCTGCTGCCGCCGGACCTCCTTCTGTCTCAGGATCTCCTCTCTCAATCGTTTCTGTTCCTCAATCTTCAAACGATATTTTCTGGTCTCTTCATCCTCGTCTGGATACTGTAGAGAAGAAGCAAAAGCCCTTTTACAGTACACAATACACATGTGTATATACATATACTGTATGTGTGTGTGTGCGTATGTGTGTGTTATGTGTGTGTGTGCGCATATCTGTGCGCGCGTATATATGTGTGTGTGCGCGCGCGCGCGTGTATGTGTGTGTGTAGATATATATACACACACACACACGTGTGTCTATGTGTATAACACACACACACAAAAAAAAATATATACATATATATATATATATATATATACACACATATATATATATATATATACATACACACACATTATATATATATATATATATATATATAAATATATATATACACACATACATATATATATACATATACACACACACACAAACACACACACACACACACACACACACACTCTGTTGTGCAATCCAACTCCTCTGAATATGAATAAGTGTCATTAATCTACAGTTTAGACACGCACAAAAATTGTTTTCAGCTTTCCAGAAATATGGGTTGAAGCAACTATCGCGGTACCAAAGAATCCTCCTGTCACATCGTTTTATCTTGTTCTCTTCTGACAAACTAACAAAAGGTAGTGAGGTAAATGACCTGAAAAGGTTTGATTAGAAGTATTGATTTTTCTTACAGAATTTTAAAGCCTGATCTCAAACTCATTTGTCACACAATAATTGGTTATAATGAACACCACAAGTCAAATGACTGACCTTGAACTCATGCACCCTCTTTAGAATCAAAATGTTGGCAATTGCAAAGCTGGAATATTAATGGTACACTAAAAAGACTTATTATTCTGTGCTCATGCCTTCGGTGGATGAAAATAATAAGCATCAAATAACCTTTGTTCGGTCTCTGCACCTCTAATAAGAAAAGCCAAATGCACACTGTACTGTTTTAGTTTGTTATACACCAAGAGCACTTTGGCAGTGACTCAGGGATAACAGATTCCTCACACAAGGCTCTAACAGAGTGGGAATCTGATGGTCCTCTTTGTGTCTCTGCTAGGGAGATTCAGCAAATTGGGGAAAGACTGCATGTTGTTCAAATGGCCTCCCAGTGACTCCAGGCCAGTGAATAGTTCCTCCGTATTTGCTGTTCTAAACTAAAAATAGAGTGTCAAATTGTCAGATAGTGGGAAAATGCAAATAAGGTTAGCCTGCAAGTGACCATAATTAGTCTGCATTTCGCACCCAGCATAACATGTGTAAATAGCTTTTTGTTTCTTTAATGAAGCCTTACAGATGTCACATTTAGGGGGCTCAACAATACTCTGCATGAAATGCAACCGAACCCCTTATTTAAAGTTAGCAAAATCACAAAACAGGTATGCAAGTGACAGGTCAGGGTAATATCTGGTTAATATTCCCTACGGTGCAATAGCCTAGTGAATGACCATTAACAGCTGTTTGCGAATAATCTCAAGCACGGTTACAAAACACTCTGGAAAGTCATTTACCTGCTGTTCAACTTTAACTTCTTCCTTGACTTGGCTAGTGGGGTTTACCGGTTTAGCCACCTGTGGATTCCCAAAACTCGTAGGTCTGGCTTGCGGTGCGGTGGTGCCTATTGGCCGGACCTGAGCAGCAGGAGCCGATTCTGTCCTTCTGTTACCCATGTTTAAAGAGTGAGACGGTGCGATGGGTAACTCCCTTAAATTGCTATTCCTTGGGTGCGGCGTTTGCTGATTTGGGAGCGTCACCCCACTCTGGGTAGGAGTGCTCTGTCAAACAAAACAAACGGATAAACAAATAAATATATGTTTCTTTACAACACTGTATTTGGAGAAGACGTGGCGTGCAGATGCAAATGTAAAAGCACTACTTTCCACTTCCCTGACAATATTACTTTTTATTGATAATTTTGTTAATTTGCCTAAAAAAGTTCTAGTAGCCTCACTGATCTTGAAAAAACGTAGATTCAAGGAAAATAGGGGCAGATTGATAAAGCGCCTGTATGGGTTAGCACATGCGATCCGGAGTTAGCACCCATTCCAAGCCAAAGGGTGCCAACGCCAGATGAGGTGCGCTAACCCAAGGGTGCGCAAACTGGAGGGCGCTCTAGATTTTCTGGGGGAGCGCAGCAGTTATAGAGGTCCCGCACTCTCTCCCCAGGCGTTTAAATTAAATGTCGGGGGACCGTGCAAGGCCTCTATAACACACTTATCTTCCTTTCCTGCGACGTGCTGTCATGGTAACCAGTCACGTTACCATGGCAACGCGACGTCATATGACCCTGTGTGTCATTTGAAGTGGGGGCTGAGCAGGGGGCGCAAGGCGCTGAGGAAAACAGGCAGGGGTGCGCACGGGGAAAGCTTGCGCACCCTGCGCTAACCCATACCTGCACTTGCCGAATCTGCCCTATTAATGGGCCATAGATCATATGATAGTGCAGAGGTTTCAAAATCTCACAGGTTTCTTCCCCATGTTTACTGGGCATTATGCAAATTGAAGAAACCGGAGAGCTTTTAAAAGCCATAAACACTAAATTCAAATCAGTTACCACACATGTACAAGAAGTCTACATTATACACAGGGTTATTAGAAGACTTTACGGTTCACTTACAGCTGAATACAATATAATACTTACGTGTCTTGGTTTAAGCGGACCTTGTCGATGTTGTCCCTGCATTCTGTTTGAAGGTGTCTGTGAATTCTGTAAATGTGGTCTAAACTGTGGCTGTGACATAGGCATTGGGGGCTTGGGATGTCCAGAAAGGTGGTGATGCTGGTGCAGAGGCTGCATTGGAGGTTGCATGGGGCCCTGTACAAAGAAGGACAACATAATAAAAGCAAAACCCTCTTGGAAGCACCAATGCCAACTACTCTGCCAATTTCAGATGAGCAAGATCCCTATTCAATATGCTGTGAATATGCTTCCCACACTGAAGAAGCTTTTAGTCACATTGATGTAAATGGAGCTCAACTCTACCAGCACGTGGAAGAAAGCTTCCTAGCATGCTTTATAGGGAACAATATTTACAGCCCCACGGATGGGAATTTTAACTGGAACAATATTTGCATTCAGGAGAGGTTAGGGTCTGCTGAGCAATACGGCTCCTAAAAAGGACATGATTTTAAACAGAAGTGCCACAGCACAATTATCCACAAGTCTTTATTAGCGCCAAGAAGGCAGACTGGGAAAATGTAGTGTTTCTACCGTAAGTAACATCAAAACATGGCATTTCCCCACCGTGGGAAGCGATGGGCAATGCAAACAGGCTCGCACCTTTAGTTGTACTTTCTCAGACACAGCAGTGCTCACTGCGATTTGATGTCAGAATTACCTTCGGGACCTTGTGTCCCGTTATCATTTGGTGTATTTGCGATTCTGGTTGTTGGGCTCACCATTCATTTTTGAATAATACAGATGTACAAACATCGGGACATTTGTCCAGCAGCTGAAAATTTAGGATGCGGTCTTCAGAGAAATCCTGAGTATATACCGCTCTTAAGACCTAAAAAAAAGGTAAACTTTGTATTTTATCCAGTTCTACACATACACACCTGCATATTCGGCTGCGAGTGAGGCATAAACTGCTGACCAGGACTTGGCGGGAACTGCTGTCTTGGTGGAGCAAAATGTCTTAGGTTTGTTGAACTCTGATTGAATGGAGGAATTCCCATAGGTCCGGGAGACTGCAAGTTCATCCTTACAGGTCGTTCTCTTGAAAATCCCGGCTGTGGCCCTGGCTGATTAAACCCCGACTGATGTCCAGGGCCCGGCTGGTTAAAGCCTGACTGTGGCCCAGGGCCTGGCTGGTTATAGCCTGACTGCGGCCCAGGGCCTGGCTGGTTGAACCCGGGCTGGTTAAGTCCTTGTTGGTTAAATCCTGGCTGAGGGCCTGGCTGGTTAAACCCTGGCTGTGAACTTGGGTGGTTAAACCCAGGCTGGTTAAAGCCTGGCTGAGGTCCTGGCTGGTTAAACCCCGGTTGTGGGCCTGGTTGATTAAACCTTGGCTGCAGGCCAGGCTGGTTAAACCCGGACTGGTTAAACCCAGGCTGTGGGCCTTGCTGGTTAAACCCCTGCTGTGGCCCAGACTGGTTATACCCGGGCTGCAGGCCCTGCTGGTTGAAGTTTTGCTGTGGCCCCGGTTGACTGAACCTTGGCTGTGGCCCCGGCTGATTGAAACCCTGTCCTGGCTGATTGTATGGAAGTTGATTCTGGTTGGGAACTGGGAGGTTGCTGTTTAGAAGAGGTGGAGGAGGACCTGGAGGCAGATTTCGCTGATCAAACAGATGATGGTTTGGAAACCTTGGTTCTGTAAATATATATATTAAAAAAATGCAACTGATTAATGTGTGATTGGTAGTAAGTTATAGTGGCAAATATACATAGGGGGGTGGGGCGGACTAGTGCAGTTCAGGACCCCTCAGTTCTCATTTGGTAAAGAAATTTGCTAATCAACGGCCCAGTCACTTGAGTGAGCTATAGCACCTAAAGGGGCAGTTCCACATAGTGGGAAAGCTTTTAGAAAATGTATCCATTTAATTGACGTCCTTGGCAAAAAAACAATAACTAAAAACACAAGTTTCCTATGGAAAATTATTATCCTTCCATTTTTTTAGTTTTTATGTAATTCTAATGTTATCTGGGACTTCTCTAATCTAGTTATGTCGCCAATTTTAGCCAAAACAAAAGTGGTTTAACAATTTGCCTGAATGTACAAGAGCTGACAAATCATGTTCACACAAGATCGGGTAAAGATAATAATAATAATAATAATAAAAAAAAAAATACTCCAAAGTATTGTTACTATGGAGAAAATAAACAAATATGTTTTAAACCATTTCAAAATACTTAAAACTACCTGTCCTTTCCCCCTTTAAAAGGCGTACATTTCCTATACTTATTCTATGAAGAATTGCCACTGTTCTTCGTTCCCTTTGATCTGGCTGACGCGTCACAGTATGCAGTAAGCCAGGAAGCGAGGAGGCACCAGGGACAGCTAGGGAGGAGGTAAGGGGCTGGCGAGAGGCGTGCGCCGCCAGCTGCACTGGGCACATAGGCATAGCAGCGCAGAGCGGCGGCTGTGCTGGTCACACTGGCAGCAGAGTGTTTAAAGGCCTGGACAGAAGCGCTAGGTAGGAATGACTGCTTAGTAACTTGCCTCCAATGAAGAAGGGTTCTCGCTCTGGTTGGGGTGGTGGATTTCGCCACTGCTCCTGATGTCTCGGGGGCTGGTTAAAGTTCCCTGGCACAGGACCTGGAACATGCGGAAATTCTGGCAGTCCCTTTAAAAAACAAACAGTATATCAGTATTAAGATAATGCTTTTTACCTCACCACTTGTGGCTCCTATATCTTTCTCTGATGTTAACCACTCTGTTATTAAACCTTTCAGTAGACTCTTTGGCACCTTAGAAATTAAAGATTAGTCAGGTGCCGCTGAATACACAAACATTTTTAAAGACGAGAGGAAGTCTGCTTTAAAGGGTTATTGTTTAGTGATCCAATATACCAGTATGATCAGTGGTCGACAAATCACCAAAAAATCTACTCGCCACACAAAAAAATCTACTCGCACCTAGTACCAAATGTATGCTGCTTGGGCCAATAGGAGCTCGCCACGATGTTAAATCCACTCGCCCGGGGCGAGCAAATGTATAGGTTTGTCAAACACTGAGTATGATCACAACATGCACTACAATAATACTGGGACTTTCCCCCCACTACCTGTATGATAAACTTTGTAGGGCAGGGGTGGCCAACGCTAGACCTTATGGGCCACCAACAGGTCAGGTTTTCAGGCTGAGCCACTGATTGAGCCACCTGTGCTGAAGCAGGGATATCCTGAAAACGTGAGCTGTTGGTGGTCCTTGAGGACTGAAGTTGGCCACCATGCCCTAAAGATTAATGACCCCATCCCCATATAGCAAGGTATTGGCCTGTGTCCATGTCCTTTGCAATCATTTGCTAAGGCACCAGAGTCTCTGTCCAGTGGAAATTGAAAGCAGGATTTAAAGGATACAAGGATTTTTATTATTATTATTAAATAAATCAGTTCTGTAGTATTACATACAAATGTGCACATTTTTTTTTTTTAACTCCTGACATTTTTAATATTTTTTTTTTTTTAATTAAAATGTACTGATCATCCTTTGGTTGCTACAGCAACCATTTAGAAAATCATATCGACTTCCTCTTTGGAAACAGGCTCTAACGCACAACTTTTTGGCAACAAAGTATCACAAACAGATATGTTGCTGTGTTCCAAACAGCAGACTGTATATTACTCTGAAACATGTAACAATAATGTGCTACACTTAGTAATATAATTACTAAGACAAGACAACATTCTCAGAATACAACATATACAGTATTAGGAAAGTGTTACGGCCCTGCGATCAACCCATTCATTCTCCTCGTTCGTTTTATTACAATTATTACATCCCAAAGAAAATAGTAATCAATAATATACACATATATTAAGTCAATAAATATTACAGTCCATTGTATTATTGTATGTAATATGTGCATATTAAAGAACGGTGTGTGATAAAGTACTTTGTTTGCCTAAGGTTAGGTCCCCAGTGGCCGCGGCTGCGTGCGGGGCGCACACCAGGCACGTCCCTCTATGGGGGCCGGCCCCAGTAGCTGCCTGCGCGCCCCGGCACAATGTGCGATCACATTTTGCAAAGAGAAGGATTTTATCTTTTCTTGTGGCGACGGAGCGCTGGCGGTTCAGCCAATGAGGGCGAACAGCCGCGTAACGTCATGGTCGCAAACCCAGCTACGCCTCCAGGCCACGCTGCTGCCGGGAACGAGCGATGCCAGACACCCCGTCGCTGCGCACACTGGGGCCTCAGCCTGCTGGCAGCTAGTTAGATCTCGTCACGACAGGACAGACTTGGGAATTCATTTCCATTTCAAGAAAAAAAAGGAGGAGATTAAAACCAACTGAATATCATGTAACAAACCATTCAAAGCACAAATGAACAGGGATTACTCTATAGCAATCAATGCAAGTAGCACGTAAACAAACCTGTGTTACCTACACCTAGTAAAAGATTGAGCCCTGCTAATATGTGGTTAAGTGTGCCGATTGAGCATGAGACGCTCTGTATTACCTCAGTCAGGTTAAGTTTCTCTTACAAATTAAACACAAATCATTGTAACTCGTGGGGTGGCCAACTCCAGCCCTCATGGGCCACCAACAGGCCAGGTATTCAGGATATCCCTGCTTCAGCACAGGTGGCTCAATTGAACCACCTGTGAAGCAGGGATAGACCGAAAACATGGCCTGTTGGTGGCCCTTGAGGACTGGAGTTGGCCCCCCTTCATCTAACTAGACACGCGAGTATCGTCGCCAGAGAACAGAACCTGATTTTATGCAGTTTACCAGTTTTAGAAAACAATAAAAAGATGGAAACAGATGGAAAAAGATGCCATGCCTACAGGAAAAGGGAACATAGGTAACAAAAAGTCATGGGTGGGCCAAACCATGGTGTTCAGCTATTTCTTTCTACAGATCCAAATGTACAATTTATACTGCCAAAACATCAAATAAACATCAAATCAGACAAGAATCCATCTAGGGTTTCAAGAGTTATAAACTTCGGAAAGGCTTTTAACTCTTTGCTAAACAAGAAATCCTCTCTCCGGTCGTTCAAGGGAAAGAAAGTTTGAAGGTGCCCATTCCAGGATCCTTAACCTAGAATCAGCCACTTTCGTATTTTACATCCATTTTTGGGCACAACAGAGTTAATTTGTTTCTGGAAAGATAGATTGTTATGTGGCCCCTACAATTCTTTACATATGGCTTTTAAATACCCGATAAACCACTCAACCCACATTCAACAATATACGATAAGGTTGCTTTAATCCATTTAAAGAATTATGCACTATTTTGCCATTTCTTTTATCCCCTTAAATATCCATCTAGTTAAGAAATTAACATTCTCTCTCACAATCACTACACAAATTATACTTCACATTTCCACATCTCGTGTTAATTACAAGATGCTATCTGCAATAATCCATTCACGAATCGCGGATAACTTGGGCTACCAGTGAAAGAAATGAAACTTAGCATAAATTGCTTAGTACCGAGTTAATCTTAAAGAGAAAAGAATAAAGAGGATATAACAGCTATTATGCGACTTATCAGCTTTACAGGAAGGGTCACTCACACTTTCACAGGACTAATTAAATACGTTAAAGTCTTTGTAACTTCATGAATCCTCCAGTAAATTACTTCCAACGTCTACAACATGTTTTCATTTATTCATTTAACTTCAAATGCAGGAGTTATATTAGAATACTAATGATGGTTAAGCAGGGTCAGTGAGTCAATGAACAAAAATGAAGCAAGTGTATAGAGATTAATGACCAATAAAGACTGCTATGCAGATTCAATTGTGTAAGAGTATTAATACTTAGCATATTAACTCAACTTTTAAGTCCAATTAAACTTTACTCAAACTTTTATTAATGCTTCTCAAATATAACAAAGAATGTTTTATAAAGGGCTCAGTAGGTGGCATGTTTTCTAATTTCATCACATCCATCACAACACTATTGCAGTTTATACCTATTTTTTTTTTACTCTATACACCACTTGGATTATAAATTCTGTGGGTACAGGAGCTCCCTTTTATATTATGTGTTTTTATGTTTGTTGCACTTAATGTATTATAATCCCATGTATTATAAAGTGCTGCATAGATAGCTGGGGATACTGAGATATAGAGATCTATACACACAATACAGCAAGGCCCCGCTTTTCGGCAATCCGCCGATACGGCGGTACCGGAAGGGGGCCGCCATGACTGTGCATGCGCAGAACGGGGAATTCCGAGGTTGCGCATGCGCAGAATGGCGGGGTGCCGAGGTTGCGCATGTGCAGAACGAAGGTTGCATATGTGCCGAACGGCGGTTGCGCATGCACAGAAAAGGGAATTGCCGCTGTTCGCATGCGCCGAAAATCGCCGGTTCCGGCTATTTTCGCTTTGTGGCAGGCCCTTAGAACCGAACCCGCCGCATTCCTGGGGCATGTATGTATGAATATCATTAAGGTTAAGTTGCTCTTAATAATGACAATATACTTTATGAGGTATTTTTCCCACATTATCTACTGAAATTCTCCAAGTTGTCGTTTATGGTCACTCATTTGACATTTGAATGTTCCTTTTGTTATAATCTTCATTTCATCATGTCGTTTTTATAATATTTATTTTCAAATAACTGTACTTTGAGACACTGTACAATATTGAAACCTCTTCTATAGTCTGTTCAGAAAACCAAAACAAATGTCTTTTTGAAGGGGGAAAACAAAAACGACTTCAGTGCTGCAATGGTACCCTAGACCAGGGGTGTGCAAACTTTTCAGTCCGCGCCACCTTGCCTGCTCTCGACCCCTCCTTACTTTGTCTCTGGCGTCAAATGACTGCGTTGCCCAAGACAAGGTGAGGGAAGTTGCAAAGGCCTCACGCGATCACCCGGCATTTAATTTAAATGCCTTGGGGGAAGAGCGCGGGGCCCCTGTAACTGCCGCGCCCCCCCATAAAAATATTGCACTCCCGAGCCCTAGACAGCTAGGACTTTGCAGTTAATAAACATATAAGAACACCATACAGACAAGGACCCTTGTGAAACAAAAGGTATCAAACAACGTAAGGTTATACAGGCATTAGTAGTCACCTCATGGCAAAAATATATTGAAGATAGGTCACAAGTGTTACAAATGGGGTGAAAGTGTTAATCATACTAGGGAAGCTAAGGTTCCCGAGTAGAAGGAAGCTTTTGCTAAATAGAATAGTTGAACCAGTCATTAAGCAGACCCAACAGCAAAGGGGAATTCATTGATATGATTAAATGTGATGGTATGATAATGTATGGTAATTGTAATTAATCAGAGACCCACTAGCAAATGGAGGCTGTTCGATATTATGTAAGCTGCATTTTAAACTGCATCCCCTCTGTACTAGCTTGACAAGATCTGACAGCTGGAGGAATCTCATGTTGCATCTGTTCACTAGTACTTATACATCAGCTACGACAAAATACCCAGTGTTTCTTCTATATTTTAAATGGCATCATTATGAAGTCTTACAGAGAATATGTGAAGACAGACAGTATGTGTTCAAAATTAAAACGTCATGTTGCATCCAATAGAAAATCAAATCGTGAACCTGCAAGGTCCTTTACAATCAGAAACACCAGTTTCATTCAGGCATAATTTCCATGAAATGTTATGTAAACCGTCAACCAAGAAATGTCAGTCACCAGCACCTGATACCCAGGCTTCTATCCAATATGGTGAGAAGCTGGGTGGTACACAGTTATTTATATATTAACTCATGTTCAAGAGGAGTGGAAGTTGATGCACTGTTAACTGTACTCTTCACAATATTGAAAAAACATAAAAGCTAAATTGAACAGGACAAATTGATCAGCAACAGCAAGGCATGAATACAAAGAGCTGTTCTGTAAGCCAGAGGAAGAAATAGAAGTAAGATTCCCCAGTCAATGTGATTATCTGGTGGATATAATTTTTAAAGCTTAAACCGGGAATCTACACATGGAACAGGGGAAAAAAACACGGTTTAGGTCTAGGAGGACACTCATATTCTAATTACATATGAATAATTTTTTCACATTACAAAATCCTTCAGAGCTCAACAGTGCTATATTCAGCTGTGGGGACCCTTTGTTCAAGAGATACTTGCTGACGAAGTTACTGCTATTACCGCTTGCTTTTTACAGGAGATTTAAATGCCCATCCAATAGGACGTCGCAACTGATGAGATTGCGGTTTCCTATTGGTACGAGATTTTGCAGCCATTTAGTTTCCTCAAGGGAGATTTAAACCTAGTAAATTCACAGGTAAACTATCACAGGAACTGTCCTGGGGGTCCCATGAGCTGTAAATTAGTTATGGGGTGGGGGGGGGGGGGGGGAGAAAGTGGCGGAGAGGGGGAGATTGCTGCTGTAATAGTCTTCAGAAACTATTTTAAGAACTATTTCTCCAAATTATAAACTTAAGACTTCTTTTTGGTCTTTGTCACAAAGTGGTGCGGAATCTAAAGGCAAAGCAGGTACTCTTCCCCCCAGAGTACCTGGATCCTCCCAGACCTCAAGCACAGAGCATTTTATTATGCTCTTTGAGACTCTTATTACTGAAGCAGCATTCGGAATAACATATGATGTACTCCCCTGATCTAGAGATTAACATCCCATAGAACGCCCCACTATATAGATCAAGCAGCACCAAAAATAAGTTTTATTTGAATAACTTTAAAACGGGACTCCATTAACTTATTTAAATCTCTTGCCAGCCTTTAGGACTACTTTAATAGGCTTATATGTTGGGAAACAACGTTACCTATGACTTTTATACATGGGGTGGCCAATTCCAGTCCTCAAGGGCCACCAACGGGTCAGGTTTTCAATATATCCCTGCTTCAGCACAGGTGGCTCAAACAGGGGCTCAGTCAGACTGCACCACCTGTGCTGAAGCAGAGATATCCTGAAAACCTGACCTGTTGGTGGCCCTTGAGGACTGGAGTTGGCCACTCAGTTTTAAAGGAAGGGTAATTCTTTCAGCCCAGACTAATTGAGAAAAGAAATTCTATAGGAAACAGTCTTAGTTTCCTTTTTTACCCTAGTCCCAATGTTCTTGATCAAATCTCCAGGAGCGTGACAGGTTTTCACACTGATTAGTTTTGAACTACCACTCGCTTCACTTTCCTACCCCCGGTTCCTGGCAAAACAGAGCTCCTGTGACGCCGTGGAACTGATCGTGACTTCACAGGAAGCTCCCCAACATCACGGGACTGCTCTCATGGGGCCACAGGAACACCCAATTACGTCGAGGGACCTCCTCCAATGAACGCATTCTGTGAACATGGACTATTTGAAACCAGGTTTTAGCCCTAACTTTTTGAAGACTTTAAACCACTCAATCTCTGTGACAAACATAAGGCTGCGCTTATAGTGCCTTGCGACGGCGACCGCAAAACAAATACATGAACTCCGTCGCAAGCGCTTATAGTACGTGCGACGGCGATGTCGCAACCAAAAATTTTGAAGTAGGGTAAATTTGATTTTTTAGAGACAGTCGCCACATGTGAGTGTCTCTAAACCAATCAAATTGCGCGACCCGCACCTTTTAGTGACGTCACTGGCCTTGTCGCCAGCGACGTCGCTAAAAATCAAATTACAACTTTCGTCAGTGGCAGCGTCGCCAGCACTATAAGCACGGCCTAACATTTGTCAAAAATATGTTTTTAAGCGAGACTGGAGTTTTAGAGCTAGATAATTATCTGACTAATGACCATTAATTTTACTTCTAGTTCCATTTCTACATGGCATAATGCAGAGTTTTATATTATGCTACACTTGGTTCTAGTATAATTTGTTTTATAGATATGTTTAAATTACAGGGGAAATAAAAGACACGATAAGAGTAAGACACGAAGAAAAGTCCAATGAAAATTGAACATTTCCGATGAGATCGTGTAGATTTATTGCAGGTAGCAATACACTGTGATGGAACAAAACGTGAATTGTTCACTGATAAAAGTTAGTGGGTTTTCATAACCTTAGTGAACCATAATGTGTACATGCGAGTAAAGGCGCGGACTGACAGCAATGATACAGACTTTGAAGCAGGGGAGACTGGTTCCAATCTTGTGGCATTGTGACCTTCGACAACTCACCAACTCCCTGTGTCTCAGACACCAAAAGTAGATTGTAAGCTCTACAGGGCACGGGCTCGTTGCACATGCAAAAGATTGTATGTACAGCAATGCATATACTTATAAGAAAGAAAGAAAAAACGTGGAATGATGGGAATATGGAGACTGGATCTCGGCGTCGGCGGTAATCAAAGCAGCATTTCATTCAAAATCCTGTGTTTTTTTGTTGTTAAATCAGTTGTGTAGTAAGTATTACATAATACTTCATTTTCCCCTCCATGCTTTATGCCATATTTAATGATATTTTTATTTTTTTTATGTATAAAGCTTTTTTGGGTTGCTATAGCCACTATTAAGGAAGCAAACACCACTTCCACTTGTTAAACAGGCAGCCATATTGGGTGTCCTGGGATGCAGGACCTTCACCGATCGATCCCGGGAGAACGGATCGATCGGCAGCTTAGATAACAGCATTGCGGTAAAGGCCAGGGACGGCTGCATTTATTCAAAGAAAAGAATATCGTGCAAGAGGAAACGCCCCTTTAAAATTACACCCAGAAAAACAAAAACAAATGCAGTGCGTTAATATATTATGATAAGGATATCTGGGGTGCTCCCTCTAATTATCAATTAAAAATTAAACATGGTATGCCTGACAGTCCGTGTCTTAAAAAGCAAAAAGTCTACATACAAATAAAAATCAAATGGTACAACACTAGCCCGATATGTGTTGCTGCTCAACCCAAAGAGGATCCTCCCGTGATCCTCGCGGAATAGTAGAAACAGAGTGTCGGGAGCGCAAAAAGAAAACGCACAGTTAGTAACAATGTTAATCTGATGTGTGAAATCACAGTGCTCAGGGTAATAGGCTCGGTATAATATAAATACAGGTGATGTACTCACACAGCCATGTGTGAGACTGTAGCAAGGAGTGATTTCTTTGTGGACTGTAATCCCTCCTTTGCTCAGAAGAAAATCTTTCCTCTTGGATATTTTCACTCGGTGTGGGGTGTTTGTGTAGTAGGACGACTAGCGTCCTCGTGGTGGAACCCAATGGGGATGACAGACAGCCATACAAGTGGTTTAAAAAATGTGAATATATACCCATCACAAGGGTGTTATTCAACTGCCTTAAGTATATTGGCACTTGAATTTCAGTTGTGTCGGTGTTTCTCATTATATCACGCTGAACACCAATAACAATTGGTTTTAGTACATACGTTAGATAACCGCCAATATTAGATGTTATGGAATGATACTGTACATGCCATAAATACAATTGTTAACAACAGTTGGGCTAGCAGTGATCATTCTTATGGTTAATAATGTATGATCATATGATTAAAAACGCTCAAATATAAATTTCTCTATTTTAAAAATACATCTATAAAAAATACATGTCTCTCCAATTAATATATCCAGTTTTTATTGCGGATAGGAATGAACAAAATGGAGAGGATAATAGTGCACTACTCACTGGCATCAAAAGTTAGAGAAATTAAGAAAAGTGTGTATTCCATAAAAAATGATTATTTATTGGTCATTGGACAAACAAATAGCGAAGTTATCGCCCCACTCATTGTTTTTCTGCACTCCCCGCACTCTGTTTCTTCTGCCAATATATTAGGCAATACATGTTCTTGTGCGTCATGCAGGTTAGAAGGCATACTAAACTTACCAAGGTTATAAGGCATATAAAGTGCTTTACTGGAACTCCCAAAAAATCTGCCATTTTTAACACTTTTTTTTGCCATAGGAACTTTTAGTGATTCTCTGTCAATGAAGACAACTCAAACATTTAGGGGTCAGTCAAACCAAAGTATTAAGAAATGCAATCCAAGGATGTCTAATCTTCATTTATCGATTAATGTAGGTTTGCAAATGAACAGAAGCTGCAACAACCCCCCCTCCCCCCCGCTATTTAAACCAAAACAAAATTAAACGGAATCCTTGGGAAAAGGGCGAGGGAGGAATGGCAGGGGGAATAACACAAAATAATACTCATGTATTTCAAGGTTTGAACTTGGATTTTACATGCACTATACAGTGTATTTATGTCACAATTTGCCCTGCATACAAAAAAAAAAACAATCTTTCTTATTGTCACTATTGTCCACAATGGGAATTAGACTCCAAATAATGAACACATTTCCTCATTAAACATGCCAGGGGAAAGAAAAACCCAGCAATTCAAAAGCAAAAGCAGCAATTCATTCTTAAGTCCCACAAGGGTCCGTCGTACACTGCAGAACTGAAACGGTTAAAAAGCTTAATTACCTGAAATAGCACATGCCTGTAATGTTTTGTGAGTGATGTTGTGCTATGACAGAAAATATATTGTAGTTTTATTTATTCATACTGTTGATAGGACATGTACTATTATAGTGCTTAAGGGTGAAGCTGAACTCATACTAAATCCTAATTGTGTGCCTAACATAATGGCTGCCTTTCAGTTTCAATCCATTTTTCAGTCAGTGTAAGGCTACAGCCCCAGTCACTGCGTGCACGTGCGTGTCGCAGTGCCTTGCGACGCATGCACCAGTGCGAGCCGTGACCTGTGGTGAAGAGCAGGAGATCGCGCACGGGGGTGGGGGCCAGGGGAGGTTGGCGGGGGCACGGCCATGACGTCATCCAGCTGGTTCACCCTCATTGGCTAAACCGCCACAGCGTCAAAAATCTTGTCTTTTGGCAAAGGAGGTCGCACATCGTGCTTTGTGCGTGCGCACACACGCCGACTGGGGTTTGCCCCATAGAGGGCTGTGCTCTGTGTGTGGCGCACACACCGTCGCGCGCAGCAGCGGCCACCGGGGTCGAAGCCTAACTCGGCAGCTACAACGCACCCTTATATTACTACGGTAACATTATATTGTTACAGTTTTGCAGCTCAAACTGCTAGAAATATTGCCATCAAATTGTCAAACAGTAAAGTGTTGCAAAGATCGTGCACTGCTTGGGAGGATAGAAATCAAAGGAAGCAGTAAAACTCATTGGAAATTGCATTATGCGTTGAATAGTAATTTTAAAAAAAAATACAGTAAGTATTATCCAATACTACAGAACTGATTTATTTGGGGGAGAAAAAAATAATAAAAACCCCCATAGGATTGGTTTTGTTGCTTTAAGTTAATACGCTACCATTCCAGAAACAGGGGCACGCATAGATTGTGAGCTCTTCCGGGCAGGAATTCATGTTCCTAATGTTACTTTTATGTCTGAAGCGCTTATTTCCATTATGTGTTATAATATTATGTCACGTGTATTACTGCTGTGAAGAGAGAGGGGCTGTCTGTGCATATTCACTCAAAAATTAAGGATTCTATAAAAAAAAAAATATAAAGGTTTCCAACAAATCGTCAAGCTTGTGCGCATTTGTTCACTTTTATCATAGACAGGGCTGCAGCTTTAATATTCCCCTATTTGTACCAATATACATTTATATTTTTCAAAATAGCTCACACATTGCTTTACAGTACGTGATGAAGCTGCGTTTGTGCAACTACAGGGAAAGGAATTCCTTTTCACTTTGAAAACGACTTACTATTTTTAAACAAATGCATTAATACCATTGACTAGTGAAACCATGCTAAACATTATTATACAGAATTAATTGTACTCTCAAAAGACAATCAAACCAAAGCTTACAGCAAACAGAAAGATTACGGTCAATATTTACAAATCCCTACATTTATATTTAGTTGGAACAGCTTTTATTTGCTGTATTAATATTTAGCTGTAATTGTGTGTTTATCCTTATCCGAGAAATAGTAGGAAATAGTAGAAGCCGATACTCACGGGAAATCTCTGAGGTCCTACTGGGGGGCGAGGCTGGTTTGGTGCTGGTAACAGGGGTACTAAAAACAAAATACAAAAAAACACGGTTAAAAAAACGACACAATAAATGAGTCTTCCCAGCTCTGTCTCTGATTTAGGTGATACTGTGAACACAACATTTCAGGCTTTGCATTACAAAAGCTAAATGGCAACTAAATGTAATTACAGCAAAGAGTCAGAGGATTTCTGCAGTGAGCACAATGGAAACATTCCACTGTGGACAGGCACGTCCCCTGAACAGTGTATGCACATACTAGTAGGGCAATGTAATACAGTGTATGCACATACTAGTAGGGCAATGTAATACAGTGTATGCACATACTAATAGGGCAATGTAATACAGTGTATGCACATACTAGTAGGGCAATGTAATACAGTGTATGCACATACTAGTAGGGCAATGTAATACAGTGTATGCACATACTAATAGGGCAATGTAATACAGTGTATGCACATACTAGTAGGGCAATGTAATACAGTGTATGCACATACTAGTAGGGCAATGTAATACAGTGTATGCACATACTAGTAGGGCAATGTAATACAGTGTATGCACATACTAGTAGGGCAATGTAATACAGTGTATGCACATACTAGTAGGGCAATGTAATACAGTGTATGCACATACTAGTAGGGCAATGTAATACAGTGTATGCACATACTAGTAGGGCAATGTAATACAGTGTATGCACATACTAGTAGGGCAATGTAATACAGTGTATGCACATACTAGTAGGGCAATGTAATACAGTGTATGCACATACTAGTAGGGCAATGTAATACAGCAGGGTTTCCCAAACTTTTTTTTCCGTGACCCGGTTATTTTTGAACTTCTCCTTCGTGACCCACTAAAATTTTTATCGCCTATACTGGCCTATAGGGCCTGCACAGACACACACACAGCCACTGATACACACACACACAGCCACTGATACACACACACACAAAGCCACTGACAGACACGCAGCCACTGACACACGCAGCCACTGACACACACACTGATACATACACACAGCCTCTGATACACACACACGCAGCCACGGACACACACACGCAGCCACTGACACACACACGCAGCCACTGACACACACACACGCAGCCACTGACACACACACGCAGCCACTGACACACACACGCAGCCACTGACACACACACGCAGCCACTGACACACACGCAGCCACACAGATACACACGCACACTGATACACACACACACACTGATACAGATACACACACACACACACACACACACACTCGCTCTCCCCTATACCCACACACACTCGCTCTCCCCTATACCCACACAGACACAAACAGTGAATTACAGGCAACGACGGATGTGAGTGACTGGAGAGGGGGCCAGGGGCACTTGGGTGGGAGGGAGGGGGACCAGGGGCACTTGGGTGGGTGGGAGGGGGACATGGGGCACTTTAGGGGGACCAGGGGCACGTGGGTGGGAGGGAGGGGGACCAGGGGCACGTGGGTGGGAGGGAGGGGGACCAGGGGCACGTGGGTGGGAGGGAGGGGGACCAGGGGCACGTGGGTGGGAGGGAGGGGGACCAGGGGCACGTGGGTGGGAGGGAGGGAGGGGGACCAGGGGCACTTGGGTGGGTGGGAGGGGGACCAGGGGCACTTGGGTGGGTGGGAGGGGGACCAGGGGCACTTGGGTGGGTGGGAGGGGGACCAGGGGCACTTGGGTGGGTGGGAGGGGGACCAGGGGCTCTTGGGTGGGTGGGAGGGGGACCAGGGGCACTTGGGTGGGTGGGAGGGGGACCAGGGGCACTTGGGTGGGTGGGAGGGGGACCAGGGGCACTTGGGTGGGTGGGAGGGGGACCAGGGGCACTTGGGTGGGTGGGAGGGGGACCAAGGGCACGTGGGTGGGAGGGAGGGGGACCAGGGGCACTTGGGTGGGTGGGAGGGGGACCAGGGGCACTTGGGTGGGTGGGAGGGGGACCAGGGGCACTTGGGTGGGTGGGAGGGGGACCAGGGGCACTTGGGTGGGTGGGAGGGGGACCAGGGGCACTTGGGTGGGTGGGAGGGGGACCAGGGGCACTTGAGTGGGTGGGAGGGGGACCAGGGGCACTTGGGTGGGTGGGAGGGGGACCAGGGGCACTTGGGTGGGTGGGAGGGGGACCAGAGGCACTTGGGTGGGTGGGAGGGGGACCAGGGGCACTTGGGTGGGTGGGGGACCAGGGGCACTTGGGTGGGTGGGAGGGGGACCAGGGGCACTTGGGTGGGTGGGAGGGGGACCAGGGGCACTTGGGTGGGTGGGAGGGGGACCAGGGGCACTTGGGTGGGTGGGAGGGGGACCAGGGGCACTTGGGTGGGTGGGAGGGGGACCAGGGGCACTTGGGTGGGTGGGAGGGGGACCAGGGGCACTTGGGTGGGTGGGAGGGGGACCAGGGGCACTTGGGTGGGTGGGAGGGGGACCAGGGGCACTTGGGTGGGTGGGAGGGGGACCAGGGGCACTTGGGTGGGTGGGAGGGGGACCAGGGGCACTTGGGTGGGTGGGAGGGGGACCAGGGGCACTTGGGTGGGTGGGAGGGGGACCAGGGGCACTTGGGTGGGTGGGAGGGGGACCAGGGGCACTTGGGTGGGTGGGAGGGGGACCAGGGGCACTTGGGTGGGTGGGAGGGGGACCAGGGGCACTTGGGTGGGTGGGAGGGGGACCAGGGGCACTTGGGTGGGTGGGAGGGGGACCAGGGGCACTTGGGTGGGTGGGAGGGGGACCAGGGGCACTTGGGTGGGTGGGAGGGGGACCAGGGGCACTTGGGTGGGAGGCAGTGACTGGGTGGGGTGACTTACCTTGCCGCCGGATGCTTTCCCCTGCTGCCCCCGATATCCCCTGCTGCCCGGGACGGGAGGTGGGCTTGGGGGGACGGGAGGTGGGCTCGGGAGGGGGTGCCACGGGAGGTGAGCTCGGGAAACTGGCTGCGGGGGGAAGCTGGCTGCGGGGGGAAGCACGCCGCAGTAGGAGCTTGAACTTCCCCCTACGTCCCACGTAACGTGCGGGCCGCAGAGGAGCTGGCACTTCCTCCTCCGTCCCACGTTGGGAGCGGGGGGGGGGGAGGAAGGGAGCAGGCCTTGCTTGCCCTGCGCAAGCGCGCGGGACCGCAGGGGGAAATCGCCGGCATTTTTTTTAAATTGAGCAGGGGGGACGGGAGACACCGCGCGGCCAGCCTCGCTGCGACCCGGCAATTTTGGTGCCGTGGCCCGGTGCCGGGTCGCGACCCACCGTTTGGGAAACGCTGTAATACAGTGTATGCACATACTAGTAGGGCAATGTAATACAGTGTATGCACATACTAATAGAGCAATGTAATACAGTGTATGCACATACTAGTAGGGCAATGTAATACAGTGTATGCACATACTAGTAGGGCAATGTAATACAGTGTATGCACATACTAGTAGGGCAATGTAATACAGTGTATGCACATACTAGTAGGGCAATGTAATACAGTGTATGCACATACTAGTAGGGCAATGTAATACAGTGTATGCACATACTAGTTAGGCAATGTAATACAGTACAGTGTATGTACATACTAGTAGGGCAATGTAATACAGTGTATGCACATATTAGTAGGGCAATGTAATACAGTGTATGCACATATTAGTAGGGCAATGTAATACAGTGTATGCACATACTAATAGGGCAATGTAATACAGTGTATGCACATACTAGTAGGGCAATGTAATACCGTGTATGCACATACTAGTAGGGCAATGTAATACAGTGTATGCACATACTAGTAGGGCAATGTAATACAGTGTATGCACATACTAGTAGGGCAACGTAATACCGTGTATGCACATGCTAGTAGGGCAATGTAATACCGTGTATGCACATACTAGTAGGGCAATGTAATACAGTGTATGCACATACTAGTAGGGCAATGTAATACTGTGTATGCACATACTAGTAGGGCAATGTAATACAGTGTATGCACATACTAGTAGGGCAATGTAATACAGTGTATGCACATACTAGTAGGGCAATGTAATACAGTGTATGCACATACTAATAGGGCAATGTAATACAGTGTATGCACATACTAATAGGGCAATGTAATACAGTGTATGCACATACTAATAGGGCAATGTAATACAGTGTATGCACATACTAATAGGGCAATGTAATACAGTGTATGCACATACTAATAGGGCAATGTAATACAGTGTATGCACATACTAGTAGGGCAATGTAATACAGTGTATGCACATACTAATAGGGCAATGTAATACAGTGTATGCACATAAAAATAGGGCAATGTAATACAGTGTATGCACATACTAGTAGGGCAATGTAATACAGTGTATGCACATACTAATAGGGCAATGTAATACAGTGTATGCACATACTAATAGGGCAATGTAATACAATGTATGCACATACTAGTAGGACAATGTAATACAGTGTATGCACATACTAATAGGGCAATGTAATACAATGTATGCACATACTAGTAGGACAATGTAATACAGTGTATGCACATACTAATAGGGCAATGTAATACAGTGTATGCACATACTAATAGGGCAATGTAATACAGTGTATGCACATACTAGTAGGGCAATGTAATACAGTGTATGCACATACTAGTAGGGCAATGTAATACAGTGTATGCACATACTAGTAGGGCAATGTAATACAGTGTATGCACATACTAGTAGGGCAATGTAATACAGTGTATGAACATACTAGTAGGGCAATGTAATACAGTGTATGCACATACTAGTTAGGCAATGTAATACAGTGTATGCACATACTAGTAGGGCAATGTAATACAGTGTATGAACATACTAGTAGGGCAATGTAATACAGTGTATGCACATACTAGTAGGGCAATGTAATACAGTGTATGCACATACTAATAGGGCAATGTAATACAGTGTATGCACATATTAGTAGGGCTATGTAATACAGTGTATGCACATACTAGTAGGGCAATGTAATACAGTGTATGAACATACTAGTAGGGCAATGTAATACAGTGTATGCACATACTAGTAGGGCAATGTAATACAGTGTATGCACATACTAATAGAGCAATGTAATACAGTGTATGCACATACTAGTAGGGCAATGTAATACAGTGTATGCACATACTAGTAGGGCAATGTAATACAGTGTATGCACATACTAGTAGGGCAATGTAATACAGTGGAAGACTTGTGCAAGCACAAAAAAAAATAAAAAGTAACTTTTAATGGTAATAAAATTAATTGGACAATGATTGTTATAATTGGAGTGCTCTATTTATAGGTGACAGACAGACAGTATCGAGAACGCACAGCTAGAGTGAACATATAGAGTGATAAAAAAATATTACAATCTGAGCTGCCTCGGAGGTATTTTAGTCCTCAAAGTGTTATCACAGTTGATTGCTATACACTGTAAGGCAACAAACTGAAAATGTTTACATCCAGATCTGTCTAGGTATAGTCCTAATAAGTCTTTAAACTCCCTGGTTAACTATTAACCAAGTATTTAATTTCCCTGTTTAGTAAGTTACCGCTGTATTAGCACAGAGTTATAAGGTATACAGAGGAGAGAAAGTATAGAGGAATAAAGCGGCTAAATAAAATGGAGGACATTAAAGGAGCAATCCATGCAAATTCTACATAAGTTTTTTAAATAAATCAGTTCTGTAGTATTAGAGAATACTTAATATTTATTTTTTTTAATCATTATTCAACTCTTAATGCCATTTTGAATAGCGGGGAAGTACGCAGGGGTACGAAGAGAGAAATCCCTTAATAGTGCACTACAGTAATGCTGTGAGGAAGTTATTAAAATAAATAACTTTTATTAGCATACTTATAAAATAAAGGCATCTAAATAAAAAGAACATATGTGCTAGGTGTTCTGATAGTAGGTACACAACCCTTGCTAAGTCACATGGCACTAATATGAGGCCATTTTGAATATACTGTACTGATAATCCTTTGATTTCTACAGTAGGCTTCAGCCCACCTTGCCAATATTCCCAGCAATTTGGTTTGCAAACGAACAATAGATAATGTTACCGTATTAATATAAGAATACATTGCAGCTGCTGAATTACACTGACTGAAGGATCTATTTGAAACTAAAAGGCAGCCATTTAGTGAATCCTGGGAAGCAGGATTTTGCTGATCAATAACGGGAGAACAAACCGATCGGCAGCTTAGGTAATTAGTTTTTAATAAAGGTAATCAAAGGCTGCATATATTAAAACAAAAAAATAAATGAATATTTTTTAAGCTGCTTGGATTGCCTCTTTAAGAGTGTTCCTGACAATGTAAAGACAGGAGGCAAGATATCTATGCTAGTCGTATAAATGAGTAGTCACGCGATATAATATCACTGTGAGGTTCAGAAGTACTGATCACAAGATATCTAAGTTATTAGGCGTAAGTGCCAATATAACACATTGCTACAATTACACAAACATTAAAACAAAAAGGAAAATGGGCAAATGCAATTGAGATTCTGATAACGGCTCCACAAATATGGATAGATGCAAGTTATATTACCAACACGAGTCATGACAGAAAAAAGTTAACGTATTGGAATAAGAAGGAAGGAAAGTGTAAATATGAGCCTACAGAGAATGAAGGAGACATTAAGAAAGGAGGAACCAAGTCATTTAGATGAAGTCGGAGACACGGATGATTACAAGCCGAACCTTGAACTGGCGTCACAACGTTGCCTTTGAAATGGGGATTTATATGTATGTTTTTAGGTTGCGGTGGTGTTGCCAGCAGAGCATTCATCCCCATTCCTGGCTTGTCCTGCTGTGGCACTGTAGACATTCCATCGGAGGAGGGGAGGCGTGTTCGCTGCATTGGAAGCAGAGGCTGAATCATCATCTGCTGCGGCTGCTGCTGGAACAGACTTCGGATGGGCTGCTAGGAAGATGAAAATATCAGATGATCATGTAACCGTACTGAAATATTTTCAACCTTGCCAACGTTTAAACTTTTCTAAGGAATCAAATAATCTAGGCTTTATTAGTAGCCAACAGAGTTGGTAACATACCAGGGGTGGCCAACTCCAGTCCTCAAGGGCCACCAACAGGTCAGGTATTAAGGATAACCCTGCTTCAGCACAGGGGGCTCAATCAGTGGCTTAGTCAGATAGTGAGCCACCGGTGTTGAAGCAGGGATATCCTGAAACCCTGACCTGTTGGGGGCCTCTAAGAACTAGATTTGGCTACCCCGGTATATATTATGTCTGCCTTTTACATATCTATATTGTGTGCGTGCATGTGCGCGCATCTGTGCCTGTTCGCATGCGCGTCTGTGCGCGTGTGCCTGCGTGCACGTCTGCGTGTGTTGCGCCTGTACCTGTGGTGCGTGCGGCGCCTACTCTGCAGGTGCGCCAGCATGCATAAGGTCCGTGCAGCCTAGAATGTTGTTTTGTGTGAATGTGCGAGCGCGACGGGCGAGCGCCCATTAGTTCCATGACATCACTCGCGTTACGGTTTTCATTACAAGGCAAGGATTTTTTACCATGAGAACCCTGTAGGCGCCAGCAAAGAAGTTTCACTTCACAAAAGGTCTTTAAATTCAATCTCACCGATACATCCACAAGTAGCAGAAACGAAATAAAAGGTACCCCTTGGGAAGATTGTGGAGACCGCATAGGAGCCCTCTGGTCTCTCATGTTTCTTCTATCATTGTTGTCATGCCTTTGTTCTCCCATTCCACGAGACATTAGGTTGTTGCCTCCGCGCCTCCCTCCTCTTCGTGAGCCGTAACGACCCTGCTTACGCTGCCGCTCCATTTCTTCAAATTCCATCAACGAGGCTTTCGCTTCTGCAGAAAGCTCTGCAGGGATTAAACATAAGGAAAGAAACTGTAAAAACAACAACAGGTAGCAAACCCGTTTTATAACTTCCAAAGCATTAAAGCTGCAGACCAAGCAAAATCCTACATGTATGTTTTTTTAATACATCAGTTCTGTACTAGGAGAAAATACTTGCTTTTTTTAAATGCTACAACTCAGAATTACATTTTTAATGTATTATAATGTAACAAGCATTTTTTTGTTTCTATAGCAAAAATGTACAAGGTCACATCCCCTCGTCTTCTGAAACAGGTTCTGGCACCCCCCTTTTTGAGCCCAGCGCCCTCGCAGTGCACCAATCGTATCTAGTGACTGTCTGGTCACATGATCTTCTCCACAGAACTTTGCATCTTTGGTCCTCTTCTGCTGCACCGACAGCCATTTAGTGAACCCCCGAACTGAATCTTCGCCGATTGATCACAGGAGAACAGATCGATTGGCAACTTCCCTAATTTCTCATCATTGTATGGATTGTATTGATGCACATATTAAAAAAACGCAACTTAGACTGCTGCTTTAAGCCATATGCAAGATCCCGAGTTTTGCCAACAACCAAAAGGAGGAAAGCACGAAGCCCATTTGTAGACTGGCTGGTGCAGAACAAAGACTATGTACCAGTTGGAGTAAGTATCGGGGCTCAAATCCCAGAGTCCATGCGCCCTACAAAGGCAATTCCCTTTTCTGCCTATAAAACTACACGAATGCAAGTTGTGACGTCAATTAAATTGCTTCTACTTAATAATTAATTACTTGTGCTCAATCCCAATGTTTTCATTAATACCCACTTATCCCACCAGCAGGGCAAGACTCACAGTTAGCCAATCCCGTTGCTTCCATAGGCACCAACAATCAATTGCAACACAATGAGTTGCTGGCCCCTTTGGCAGATCTGTGAAGGTCAGCAAGATGAAAGCAACCATATGAAACGGCAGTCTTGAAAATAGTTTAAACTAAGTATCAACCAAAACACACTGTGTCCGCTTTACCAAATGCAGGTGGAATGTCGGGGGTGGGTGGGGAGTGGGTAATCCCAGTCTTAATAGCCCTCAAATCCATGAAATGTTGAATTCCTATGTCTTGTCCCATTTTAGAAGTACAATAAGGAAGGGAGATGACAGCCACTGAATGAGTGGAATGTTTTGTGGCAAAATAAAGTTTGTCGTACTCATTGGCTCACCAACATTTTGCCCAAGGTCGGAATATCCTGGGTGCAGAGGCTCAGCTGGTAAACCAAGCAGACGACATCACCGCTACCACAGTATTAGCAAAGCACAACGTTAATCCTTCCTCTGACTAGAGAGGCCAAAACACATTTTACAGCAATTAATGGCTGGATTTAAATTGCTGGATTAAGGAGTTAAAAAAAAATAAAACAGACATAGAAATCATCGTCTTCACTTCATTACCAGCTCTTCCATTTATTCTGAACTTGGTTACACCATTCTTCTATTCAGTTAATGCAGTGAATCAGCAATTATTTTTCTACTGGCTCTAAGTGTCAAGATTAATTTCACCATCCCAAGTAATAAAATGGTTTCAAATGACATCTTTAATCAGCACATAAAAATACCCCCCTCCAATAAAGACAAGCTGTCACAAAAGGTCACCAAAATGTGACAGGATGGAAATTATGTTTGTAACTTCAACTGAAATGTTAATTCCTTCTTTAAGTGTTTTCTTGGCTATTACGCCATTTGAAAGTAGGAAAATATAGACTGGAATCCGGTTCATTTTTTTAAATTCTCTAACCACTGTAGAAAGAAAAAAATGTACATTCCCACTCAATTGTTTTGCATCAATAAATTACTCCTGTTTAAGCAGTAAGTTTCCACTGAAAATACAGAATTATTTAAAAGTCCGGTGACCAGTGCAGAAAGGGAGTTTTGTTTCAACCAATCTGCCACCACTGCTATGAGTGATGAAGAAGCACACTGATAAACAAATTCAATATACAGCTCAACCCTGTTGTAACGCGATGCAAGCGTGGCTCCAAATTTTCATATTTATGAATACTTTACAACACGATTATTGGCATCTTAATACTTTATTGTACAATTCATACAATTGTACATTATTTCTAACGCGAACCGCTTATAGCGCAATGTGATTCTTTGGACCCCAAGCACAGCGTTATAAGGAGGTTGAGCTGTACGTATTTTTCATTTACATATTAGAAAGACTTGGCAAGTAATGTTTCAATGTATACTTTTGTACATTAAAATAAAATTAAACGGATCATTCAAATGTGTCAAAATATCACAAAAACTGGGATAAGGCCCATTGATCCATCAGCAGGACCATATTTCACGTTTCAGCCAATCATGATAAATTCAGAGAGCCAACATTTACAATTGTACCTAGATCCTCTACAGGGTTATATGCCGCCTGGTTTGAAGGTGAAGTTAAAAAAAAAGAGAAGGTACATTATTCGTGTGCTGTAAATTCGTAAGCAAGACACGTGCCATTATTTTTGTCTATTCTTTGTCTATGTTCTTATTTAATACAGCAGGGTTGCAACTTAGGCTGCGGTCACAGTGCGTTATACGTCATAAACTCTCCCAGGACCACGATCTGCGGTGAAGCGCTGTGCACGCGCCACACCCCGTCGGGCGCGCGTGCTACAGAATGCACTAGGACCGCAGTCCTCCTTCGCAAACTCTGAGCTCAAATTCCCGTCTCCGTGAAAACCGGTCAGGGTAGTAACTGGGACCAGACGGACTGGGGGGGGTGGGGGGGAGCTTGAACGGACAGCGCACGCCACTGGGGCCGCGGCCTTACTCTACAATGCGCTGATAACTTTAAAAACAAAAAAAATGTCCTTGCTTTGACTGCTGTAAACTTGCATACATTGTGTGTATGGGGACATTAAAGGCCTGCAAAAGCCAAACTGGAGACACAGCATCCATTGTGTGCCTTAACACCGCACGCGCCCTGACAGATCTAATTGGCTATAGACTAAATATAGGTGGACTCAAGACTTCAAGAACAAGTGTGTGTATAGTTATGGCTATATAAAACACACTGCTCCTTTTATTGTGCATTGCGTTAGGGGTGGCCAATGGCGGTAACTACAAATATGATAAAATGGTATGTTTTCATGCATTTTACAACTTGATTTTATATTTTGCATCACGTTTTGTCAGCACAATAGGATACCGACAGAAGATATGCTCAAACTTTATTGATACAATAGTGTCAGACCAATGAACTGCATTTGACAGTATTTTCCAAACGTTACAGTTGTGGTTCTGCCTAGTGTGTTATTTTTTTCTTACGAGTTAATTTCAGCGACGGGAAGCCCCTGCTTCCCTAAATTCATACCGCCGAAAGTGCCCATAGTTGTATAACCGGCTTCCTATTAACAGGCAAGTGGTGGGAAATGTAATAATCATGCAGCACCTACAGAGGTAAGTATCTCAGGAGGTGTAGGGATCCCAGGGATGAAATGAACGCGGTTGCTTGCAATGCTCCTTTAATGTAGTGGGATTTTGCAAAGTAAAACATTAAAAACAGTGTTCTATGGCAGAGGTGCGCCAACTTTTCCCTGTGCGCACCCCTTTCTGCGCACCTCGGCGTCAAATGACATGCGGGGTCATGTGACGTCACATTGCCATGGTAACGTGACATCACAGTGACCCCCGCAGCGTCATATAACGCTGGGTAACCATGACGATGCGTCGCTGGAAGTGTGTTATAGAGGCCTCGCGCGGTCCCCCGGCATTTAATTTAAATGCCTAGGGGGTGAGCGCGGGACCTCTATAACTGCTGCGCCCCCCAGAAAGTCTAGCGCCCCCTGTTCTATAGCACGGTGTTTTCAGTCTGTTACAGCTGCAGCACATGATACTGCACGCTTTATCATGTCTCATCTTTTCGTGCCTGTGTGGACATTACATTGAGTCGTCCTTCCCCGTTTTCTACCTTTTATTGCCAACTAATGCAAAGGTTCAAGGAATACATCACTTAGGTCAAGGATAATACAAGTACTCTTAATCATTTATGGTTTGCTTCAATTCGAGTCAGGATCTGCATTCTCAAACAATGCTTTGTTATCTAAACATGCATGAATCAATGGCAAGCAAACAAAAGGGAAGTTATTATGCCAAAATTTTAAATAAATATTAACACCACTGGTACTTGGGAAAATCGCGTCTATTATTTCAATCTTGTACATTGGCACTTTCATGGTTCCACATTAGTTATTTTTGGCCACCAGTCTCCCGTTCATGTCACTCTGCCACCGTTTATGGCCTCCAAAACTTCATCCTAACACCTTCCCCCCCCCTTTCCCCGAACGTAGGAGCCACAAGTGTTTTCTCACCACCCCTCAATGGCTCAGAGAAGGGGGGAACGCAGAGTTTTATGTAACAATGAGAACATTGGAATTGCTTATCTCCCATTTTTATTGGAGTTACAAGTTCCAATAGCCGTATTGGTCTTGGAGAAACGTAGAATTGTTGTAGGTCATGATAGCTTTTAGTGGTCTAACATTAAGGGAACACATTTTCATAGATGAAACTATTGCGTTTCCAAACCTCATAGCATCCTTCTCCATGTGTAGCATGACCATTCACCAAAGTAAACCGAGGTTTCAAAAGCTCTGTACAATCTTAATGTCGGTCCCATGAAACGTATCACAACTTGCATCAAATCTACACTTCAACTGGACAACTGAATGTCCAATACGCACATTTAAAGAAACGTGTGTTCCAGGTTCAAACAGACTAGTGATCTGAAAATCTTGCATCTTTAAACAAGTGCACACCATGAAATTATGTTTAAAATCACAAATTGCAAACCTTCAATAAACTAACCCATCAAAGGAAACACAGCACAAACTATTTTCCACACACCATATAGTATTCCTTCTCACTTGTAAACTTAAACCAAGACGTAATCAAATACAAAAAAACACTACAACATGACATCAAGACATTATCAGTACAGGCCAATTTTTGTTTATTCTTGTGACAGTGCAATTTATCTAGCTAAGCACTGTTTTTCCTGTATAATACCATCTCATTATTTCTACACAAAACCAAGTGTTCAGATTATTGTTGGTATGAAGTCCCAGTCTCAAACATCAAATTACCCAAAGGACTACATTGTTCTTACCCAAGGTTTCTGGAATGTTTCTCCTTTCTCTAGTAGCATCAGAAAGCCGAATGATTGTTCCTTCTTTACGTTCAGTTTTGAAGCGTATTCGCCCACATTCTTCATCTTCATCATCTTCTTCATCAGACTCCTCCTTGATTTTAGGCTGCAACTCAAGTGGCTCAGCATGAAGCTACAAACATGAAACAGCACAGAAAACGATTACGGATTTCCCTCAAACGTGGCAAAGGCTCGGAAATAAAGAGTGGTGGGCCGCGTGTGCAGATAATGTGCTTTTGAAGATCAAGTGACAGAAGGAACGCGTAGTCTGTATCCATACAGATCTAGATTTCAGAATATTAAACAGAGAATTGGGCTGCCGATAAGGAGCCCTTGGCCCACCCATTTTCTCAACTAAAAAAAAGTTTGCAGACAAGGCAGTCCAAAATATTTTCAAGCAGCACTCTGAGCTGATCACAATATATGTTTTACTATAAGAAAGCACTTCTTGCCCTTTCCAACACTGTTTTTATATTGGATGCTATTTAGAAGATATAAGCACTTGCAACATTAGTTGTCTGGCCGGTTAAAATGGAGCTTTCCCCAGAGGCCAGTGCAAAGGTTACCATGGTAACCGCAGAAGCTAGAGATGAAGAAAATTCTGATTATTAACATGCAGAAGTTGTACTCGAATACTTCTGGGGAGGATGGGGGGGGAGGAATTGCTGTTTAAACATAACTAAGATAATGTTCTATCTACCATGGCATTTACTGGGGGATTACATCAGAGCACATTATGTTTCTTGGAGCCATTACACCATTGTTATGATGGCTCAACAGAAATGTAAAGCAAAAAAAACATTACCTCCTCAGAATCATTAGTAGCATCATGGACCTCGGTTGTTTCTTCCAATTCATCCTGTGTATAGGTTTCTTGTTCTTCCTTCACTTTTTGCCTTTTGTATGAGTGCAGGTAATCTTCATCCTTACAATGGAGATCACAGAAAGACACCATAGTATAAGGAAGGGGGGGGGGGGGCGAATAACAGCATACATTTTGGAACTAATTTAATTGATCCCATCTGCTATTGCAAAGCTCACAAATACAAAACAGAAATGAAAACGCCCAATGTTAGCAAGAGAAATGAAGGTCATTGGTCGTCTATTTATCAAATGAGCTGCAAAATGCTGCTAGCGTCACACAAAGCAAGGCTCTGCCTTATGTGATACCTACACTCTACAAACACTGAAATGACCTGCGAATATGTGCATCTGAGAAATCTATGTGCTTGCAACAGCATTTGGAATGGCCATTGTCCATTCCCATTCTGCGTGGAAGTTGGGCCCAACTTCTGCATCTACCCGGGTCCAAGCTCCCCTCCGCCTTGGGACCGGAGGCCTCCTATCACTCAGCCCTCCCAGGGCAAAAAAAAAATCATAGCGCGAGAGGAGTGGGGGGGGGGAGAGGAACGGAGCGAGAGGAGGAGTGGGGGGGAGAGGAACGGAGCGAGAGGAGGAGTGGGGGGGAGAGGAACGGAGCGAGAGGAGGAGTGGGGGGAGGGGAACGGAGCTAGAGGAGGAGTGTGTGTGGGGGGGAAGGGATGGAGCGAGAGGAGTGGAGGGGAACGGAGCGAGAGGAGGAGTGGGGGGGAGGGGAACGGAGCGAGATGAGGAATGGGGGGAGGGGAACGGAGCGAGAGGAGTGGGGGGGAGGGGAACGGAGCGAGATGAGGAATGGGGGGGAGGGGAACGGAGCGAGAGGAGGAATGGGGGGGAGGGGAACGGAGCGAGAGAAGGAGTGGGGGGGAGGGGAACGGAGCGAGAGGAGGAGTGGGGGGGAGGGGAACGGAGCGAGAGGAGGAGTGGGGGGAGGGGAACGGAGCGAGAGGAGGAGTGGGGGGGAGGGGAACGGAGCGAGAGGAGGAGTGGGGGGGAGGGGAACGGAGCGAGAGGAGGAGTGGGGGGGAGGGGAACGGAGCGAGAGGAGGAGTGGGGGGGAGGGGAACGGAGCGAGAGGAGGAGTGGGGGGAGGGGAACGGAGCAAGAGGAGGAGTGGGGGGAGGGAAACGGAGCGAGAGGAGGAGTGGGGGGGAGGGGAACAGAGTGAGAGGAGGAGTGTGGGGAGTGAAATGGAGCTAGAGGAGTGGGGGGAGTGAAATGGAGCGAGAGGAGTGGGGGAGTGAAATGGAGCGAGAGAAGGAGTAGGGGGGAAAGGAATGGGGGGAAAAAGGAGTGTGAGGAGGAGTGGGGGGGGGGGGGAAAGGAGTGAGAGAAGGAGTAGGGGGGAAAAAAGAGTGAGAGGAGGAGGAGTTGAAATAAGTGGGAGGATAAACGCAATTAACAAAAACCCCTGGGAGTTTGGCGTAGGTTTGCTCGGCCCTTTCTGTCTAAAGGAACATTTTAAAAAAGTCCTACTTTTCCAATCCAATTTCTGCATCAAAAAATAAACAGAAAACGGTGATTTTAGTGAAATTGTGGATCAACTAAAATATATTTATGCAAACTTCTGTAAAAAATAATATATCTATATCTATCTATACAGACACACATATATATGCATGCGCACACACACACACACACACACACACACACACACACACACACACACACACACACACACACACACACACGTCATGTGTATGTAACATACTTATATTCCAATAAAACACATACATATACATACATATATATACATACATACATACATACATACATACATACATATATATATACACACACACACACATACATACATACATATCTCTATCTCACACACGCACACTTCATCTGACCTACCTAACAAAGATAAAGTTTCTATTACTATTTTGGGAGCAAAATGATCTGTTATCTTTATGGTTTAAAGTGGTACCAACGACACAACATACTTTCCTCCCCCTCCCTTCAATCTCTTCATTCAGACCTTGACAGCCATTAGTTACAATAAAATGACTGAAGAGGGCAATCAATCATTTTGGAGAGTAAGCACCTTAAAGATATCTTTAGGAAGTCAATAATCTTTTACCTTTGGATGACTTTATCAGATCTTGTTCAAAAGCCTGGATAATAGCTTTTGCATTAAGTAGTTTTAACAACTGCCAGTGGACCCCCACAACACAAAGCAGTTTTTTCTTGAGGATACAACGCTCAAGGTCATGATTCTCCGTTGCCATCTAGCATGACAAAGGAGTCAAACAAGCTGTCAACACAAACTTTGTCACAAGCTAGATAAAGAAACTGGCAGACATTGATAATAGGACCAATTTTCAGCTCTCCCCTGGGAAGTACACAGATTTCAAATCAGCCTAAAAAGCCACTGCACGTGAAGCAATGTGATCAGGGGAGATACAATAAGAAAGACTCACTTGAAATTCATCTAGAGGCTCATTGATTTCAAGGTCTAGCACCTCATCGACTATTCCGTCATCCCCTTGTTCATCCCCATATTCTGTGGGTTCCTCCGTTAGCTCAGCATCATTTTCTTCATATAGCTCCTGGAAATCTTCATTGCAGGTTTCAGACTCATCAACATCCTCATACACAGCGTCGCTCACACCCTCTTCGTACTCTGGTTCCTCTACTGCAGACTCATTGATGCTCTTGGAAAGGTCAAATGACGTGATCCCCCCAGCTGTAGCATTAAGACTAACTGTAACACTTTGGGCACTGCAGTGAGAAAAAATTAATAATAAATATATACTGTCGGAAAAAAACAAAAAACGGCAAAATTCCACAAGTCAAAGTCCGTTTGATTAGAACCTGTTTGTTAGCCCCTCTGGCAGTCAAGGCTTTTACCTGCCCCATGGTACTCGTAATACAGATCATGTGTTTGCAGCATAACCAATGGAATAGCAGCCTAATTACATATGTGATTCAACTTCATCTACACCCGACAAGGTTATTTTAAGTGTTAAAGACATTTGCACAGCTGTAAAGGAAGGTTAATTGCTGCAAAGGTGGACTCAATTATTCTCATCTATTGTTTCAAAAACTGCACATGCTATATTCAGTACAGTACAGCGGATGCCCTCGTATGGCCATTACTGCTGTTGCACTCACTAGTTCAAGGATTACAAATCATTAAAAAAACAATAAGAATAATTTAACATTATAAAAGGGATTATTCATTAGAGGCAATTTACACCAAAGTTTGGACAGTTTCGTTATTGTGCTACATAAAGCAATGTTTTACATGTCTTTCTGCTGACCAGTGTTACCTTAAAAACTAAATTATAAATGGTACATTACCATTTGGAGCCCCGGGGGTGTCTGTAACCAAATGTTAAATAAAACGTAAGAGTTTGCGGTGCTTGCAATGTTTAAAGCCAAAATAATGATACTATACTTAATATAAACTTAGGCAAGTCACATTATGCTTTCCAGCAGAAGCTGTAGATGTAATGAATGTTTTTTGCTCATGTTGCATAAGGTTTAGTCCAAATGTTAATAAAATGCATTTTTAAGTGAATATGAACTTGCACAAATCCTTAATTCAAGCGTCACACTTACACAATCTATATATCATCAAGTTCCCCATTCTTAAACGCTACCAGAACCCCCGAGCATGCATGCAGATATATATATATATATAGTCAGATAAGGCAGTTGGCACTCCAATAGGTGCTGGTAAGCCACAGGTGCACGTCCCATATAGAGAATGTAGTTATACGTTACCGTTCCAAGGATTGGTAAACAAGAGACAGCACTCAATGTTGAAAATCAAAGTGTATTAGTGAAAGCTAAAATACATCCAGAAACCCAACGTTTCGGTCCTACAGAATGGGACCTTCCTCAGGGGGATATCCCCCTGAGGAAGGTCCCATTCTGTAGGACCGAAACGTTGGGTTTCTGGATGTATTTTAGCTTTCACTAATACACTATATATATATATATATATATATATATATATATATATATATATATATATATATATATATATAAAGATGTATTTCAGTAAATGGAAAGCGTAGTGAATAAATAAGCAAACAGCTATTTTAACAGAAAAAAATGCTTATAGGTCATGGGCTTTATTCTAAATTTCACCTGACAATACCCAATGAAGTTTATGAACTTGCCTAAATCATTCATTTAATGTCCCACTTACACCGTCTACACATGTACCAAGCCTTAGTCTGACATGGCACAAAAGTATTAATGCTGCTCCCATTTAGAAGCATGGACGCCCCTCACAGCTCCATCGCGGCAGACACTGTTGCCAGCCCCGCGGCCCCTTGCTTGTTCGTCCGCGGCGCGGGGGACAGCAAGTCTGGCAACAGCGGTATATATCACTGTTCCCCACTCAAAGCTACTACTAGAACATATATGTAAAGATGTGCTTCAGCAGTATAAAAGCACCAGAAACACGGACAACATTGAACGGTGAATTCAGCATTTCAGAGACATTTGTTTTTTATTTAAATAAAATACAGCTAAACCCCGTTATAACGCGGGTCTCGGGGTCTACCCCGAGACCACCGCGTTACTAACGGGGTCGCGGGAAAAAAAATGGCCGCCGCGCTTTAGCGCATATTCATCCCGCGGGGCAGGAGATGGGAGCGGGGATGTCCCTCCTGTCCCCGCTTCCCCCTGTCACCGCGGGGCAGGAGATGGGAGCGGGGATGTCCCTCCTGTCCCCGCTTCCCCCTGTCACCGCGGGGCAGGAGATGGGAGCGGGGATGTCCCTCAGGTCGCCGCTTACCTCAGATCCCGCTGCCTGCATGGAGGTGGTAGTGGGGGGTTTCTTCTCCCCACCGCTGTCCCTGGCGCTCCCGCTGCCTGCGCGGGAGGAGGGGGGGGAGCGGGTGGTGGTGCTGGTCGCGGCCTTTCCTCTGCTCCGACCCCACCCCCCGTCTGTGTAGAGTCACTTGAGAGAGCTTTGGAGACAGGTAAGCAGTCTCCGGAAGACCGCTAACCCCCTCCCCCCCCGCCGCAGCACAGGGCCCTCGCGTGTGTGTAAGTGTCTGTGAGTGTGTGTAAGTGTCTGAGTGTGTGTGTAAGTAAGTGTAAGAGCCGGAGCGGGAGGTGGGAGGTTTGACAGGGAGGGGGGGCGTGGCTTGAGCGGAGGGACCCGCTACTCTCCCCCCCTCCCTCCACGGACTGCAGGAGGGAGCTGCTACTCTCCCCCCCCTCCCTACACGGGCTGCAGGACGGACCCGCTACTCTCCCCCCCCTCCCCGGACTGCAGGAGGGAGCTGCTACTCTCCCCCCCCTCCCCGGACTGCAGGAGGGAGCTGCTACTCTCCCCCCACTCCCTCCACTGGCTGCAGGAGGGACCCGCTACTCTCCCCCCCCCCTCCCTCCACGGACTCGGGCTGGAGCACTCATACATACACACATACACACACACACACACAGGCACTCACGCACTCATACACACACGCGCGCACACACATGCAGGCACTCACGCACTCACACACACACACACAGACAGGCACTCGCACTCACACACACAGACCGCTAACCCCCCCCCCCCGCCGCAGTACAGGGCCCGCCGTAGCCGCAGCGCAGGGCCCCGCCACCCCCCACAGCACAATGACTTCCCACCCCCTTAACTTTGTGAAACAAAAGTCACAAGACGTTGTACAGGCAAAATACATCTGTTAAAGTGCAGTTGTCTGTTTATTTCTATATAATAATTGTGTGCAGTGTGCAGTGTGTGTGCAGTGTGTGTGCAGTGTGTGTGCAGTGTGTCAGTGTGTGCAGTGTGAGCAATGAGGAGTGTGTGTGCAGTGTACAGTGTGTGCAGTGTGAGCAGTGTGAGCAATGAGCAGTGTGTGTGCAGTGTGTCAGTGTGTGCAGTGTGAGCAATGAGCAGTGTGTGTGCAGTGTGCAGTGTGTGTGCAGTGTGTCCAATGAGCAGTGTGTGTGCAGTGTGCAGTGTGTGTGCAGTGTGGCAGTGTGAGCAATGAGCAGTGTGTGTGCAGTGAGTGTGTGCAGTGTGTGCAGTGTGCAAAAAAAAAATGAAAAAAAAAATTTTTTTTTTACATTTTTTTTTCTTTTACATTTTTTTTTTTTTTTTTTTAAAAACGGGAGCCACGGGAAAACCGCGTTATAACCGAATCGCGGTATAACGAGGCGCGTTATAACGGGGTTTAGCTGTATATATATTTTTAATGCTTGTTTTGTAAAACAAGTATTAACTAGGCTCTTATTTCTCTGGTTTTCATCCATCTCCAAAGCTATAAGACTTTGTAGGACCTTTCCATATGCTCAGCCCCAGCTGCAGTCATAATAGATGCCGATGTTTGAAAATACAAAATGTGGTATTTGTTGGGGACAGGTCTCACCAAAGATGGCGAGGGCCTCCACATTTGAACCTTGGGTAAGGAGACCTCTTTCCAAACTACCAAAGAAACCATTCCCACACTTGCTGCCAAGTATCACTTACCCTGTATTTAATGGCCCTTTAAGTTTCTAAAGGAAGGCACCCTGTACCTTATAATATTTAATTCATGTAATTACGGTGTCTAAAATGCCATGACTGGTATGCATCTACAAACAAGTAGTAAGGCCATATTCTATATCTGCTAAATTGGCCGTTCGGGCTATTTTTCGGACGAAAATCCTTACTGAAGAATGGCAGATATAGAATTACACCCTTAATTCTCAGTGCATACCAGTCATGACATTTAGACACATAATTAGATCAGAAAATAATCAATGGTATTAGTGTTTGCTCCCATGTTTAAGACGTATGAATACAGATTTACCTGTAATTCTGCTGATTCTGCTCATCTTCATCACTTTGGAGAAGATCATCATTAAGTTCTTCATCTGACAGGTCAGACAAGTTCTGGTGTCAAAACATGAATCGGTCAGTCACAAAGCTTACTGTGTAGAAATGTCTAAAACAGGGGTGGGCAACTCCAGTCCTCAATGGCCCACAATAGGTCAACTTTTAAGGATATCCCTGCTTCAGCACAAGGTGGCTCGATCAAACAGCCACCGATTGAGCCAACTTGTGCTGAAGCAGGTACTTAAAAGTTGACATGTTGGGGCCCTTGAAGACTGGAGTTGTCCATCCCTGGTCTAAAAACTTTTTTTTATTTAACATTTGGATAATGTATTAAATATGTTATCTGACCTTTTTCCCAGTTAAGTTATCTTCCTCAAGCAGATCATCCTCTAGTTCACTGAAACCAAAAAAAGACAAACATTACACATTTACCTTTTCAAAATACAACTTATAAGACAGTGATTCCGTGTTGCAAAAGTAGATAATCTAAATTGATCAGTAAAGCAGAAATATACAAAAAGTTATACAGAACACATCTTGTGCAACTAAAATAACTGTTACAATACAGATCTGTTGCGTGAATAGGGCAATTAGCCATCTTTCGCGACATAACTCCACACTACATTTTGATTATGGCTAGGGATTCCGGTTCTGGGTTTCAGGTGAAAACCACAGCACAAACACCAGCAACTGAACATCTTCCACTACCCGTTAAAACCGATAAACAGAAATGAAGCACAATTTCTTATTGCGTTCCACCTCTTGTAGCAGCCCAGCGACAGGTAGGAGACAAAGGTGCTTAGTGAACATGTCACAAAGCGTCAGATAAGGGAATTCAATGGGGAATTATGGTTGAAAAGAGCGCGATCGGCCGATAAAGAATAAGCCCCAATGGCAACCAAGGGAAGTATGCAAATTAGAAAAAAGTGCACCAATAACAATTTGAGATTGATATTTAAAAATAACAAACACTGATAAAACAAACAAAAAAAGGATTTCCTAATCATGCCTCAGTTTTCTCAGGTACCATTAATATCCTTTTTCCTATTAGTACAGATCTGTGACTATTCTTGGTTCACTGCAGAGCGTTTTCACTCCAGCTATTTGCTTTAAAACAACTTGATCCATTGAATGCTCGTGCATGCTCAACAGCAGCATTCCTCAATGCACTTTTTATGGGTTGGTGGGGGGAGGGAGGGTGTTAATATATGCAGCATTTGATTATTTTTAATGAAAACTAATTACCTAAGCTGCCGATTGATCCTTTTTCCTGTGATCGATCAGCGAAAACCTGCGCCTGGCTTTTTACTAAGGGTAACTTGGTCTATTGTTACAGATTTAAAATTCAGTCACAGTGTCCGTCTGGGAACAATACAACCATTCCCCGTTTGTGATCATTTGTTGCCAAAACACTTACACTGCTGGGCTCAAAAAAAGTGTTGTGCCAGAGCCTGCAACCAAAGGATGCTCAGTACATTAAAAATGGCATTAAGAGTTGAAATGTATATTTTTTTTTAATGCAGAATACTTATAATTATACTTATATACAATACTTCATATTGTATATATACACAATACTACACAACTGTCTTTTTTTAACACGTAGGATTGTGAATGTTTTGCTGCTCACTCGCAGATCCTCTGCAATCTGTACTTTGTGGTTTACCAAATAAACGTCCTTATAAAAGTAACCAGTGCAATACCATAAGTCTCTACATAAAAACTCCAAATTGTAATAAACTGCCTCGGAAAAATACTAATGATGGAAACAAAAGTTTATATTTTAAACATCTGATCCCATTAGTCCATTATTGAGGCTTTTCATAAGATTAAACTAGAATAGCTACTTTCTCGTGGATTTTGATAACATTACCCCAGCATGACTCAGCTTATAAATCTGGAAAAGATGACGGTGTTGAACAAATTATATATTTGGTAAGTAACCAGTGCTAAGATCAGCAGTATGTGTTCATTTAATAGCATATTTCATAATACAATGTAACACTATAATCATTTTTTTCATCTAAAAGTGATCGAATAAATGAAGTGTCAAAGAAAATGACAATAAAGCCACAAATTGCTTTATCATTACATCAGAGTATCTATTATATTGTACAAGCCACTCTCTATATTCAAATTGTTATGTAGGTGTTGCCTTCCCAGGACAGGAAGAAAGGTTCAAGCTCTACTGCTGAAGTGAATCTGGATCGTTTCCAAGCATATTAAAGAAGCATTAGGGCTGTGATATAGTGGCCGTGTGCGCTACGCCGTGTGCGCTGCGAGTGCTTTTCCTGGTAATGTACAGGTGAATAAAAGCTTCAAACAGACTTAGAACTTTGCAACTAATATTGACAGATTTATTATAAATCATTCTTCCTGGTATTGCACAGGTTATTAAGAATTTATATTAGTGTTAGGGACCCTTGAAACGTGGTCTGCCGTGCAGTTGGCTCAAGGGCTTACAACAATTTGGCCAAAATGTTAAACTAAAAGACCATTTTATTTAATAGACATTTATACATATATATTTAGGCACTGTACCGTGTATGAGTTTCACTGGATGTGCACTGAGCTCTGTCTGTGTTTTATGTTCTGTCTCTGGTTTTAAAAAGCTTAGCAATAAATCAGGAAAACACAGCTATGGCACATAGAACAGATTTCGCATGGTGTTCTTGTATCTTACCAGAGAAAGACATTATTTGCCTGGAAAGATAACAGAACACCAGAACAAAGAAATTCAAATTTAACATCTTCTTAACACTGGTTGACATGCACACAGCAACCAACAACTTCATTAGCACCTGAATTCAGATTTAGACTGGAATACAAAATGCCAATCCCAAGTACAGAACTAATGTAAATCAATGTATAGTGTCTGAACGAGAAAATAAATCTAACTACCTGTCCCAGTCATCAGCTTCAGTTCTTCTTCTCCGAGACCTTTCCGCACCAGGCTTTTCAAATTGATCAAAGTCATCTTCTGCAAAGAAAAGTACCTTGTTTAACAGATCCGACGGGAAGCTTAAATATATAATTCAAAACCTCTAAGAAATCTAAAATGCCTCCTTAAATGTTCCTTACATGCCAGAAATATGTATTTTACTGCATTTAATGTAGCTTTGGTTATGACAGCCAGTTCCAACCAGATTACGAATGGTTACAGTTACAAGGGTGCACAGTTAAATAGGAAGCTACATTTACTTGGCCTGATTATGACAGTTCTGTGCGCGCCTAATGAGTCCCCAACGAACAGACGCGTGGCAAGTATGTTGTGCGGTACCCTCCACCTAACTATTATTAATACCAGCGTTCTTTCCCATTGATTGGTTGTCAGAGAGACAAAGGTTGGCCAGCAAGGGCCAGAAAATGTCAATGAGGTCATTTTAGGGCCTGTGGCAGTTAAACATTTAAAGGGTTGGATGTGAGACAGGAAGCATATAGAAGGTGCAACGCTATCTTAGGCCTCATCCAGGGTGGCGCTGAGCGGGCGCACGCTCATGCTGGACACGTTGCGACAATGCACGTGGCTTGCGTGAGCGGACGGGCCTGCTTGGCCTCAGCCGCATGGCGAGCAAGTAAAATTGATTTTGCAAGCGTGTCACGTGAGTGGTTCGCCCAATGAGGGCGAACCAGCTCCGTGACATCGTAGCCACGCCCCCAGACGCGCACGCACCTAGCCGGCCAGGAATCGCCCGGCCTGCGCAGGGCGCAGCGCTGGAGTGCCAGCGCGCCTGTTTCCACCCTGGACGAGGCCTAAAGGACGGAGAATCCATATTTACCCTACATTTCAAAAGCAGCAGTTCCTCCTAACATTCCTGCTTTTTTTCCCACATGACTATCTGAAGAGCATTATATTCAGCTCTGGGGACCACTCTATTCCTGAGAAACTTACCAATGGAGTTACCATTATAACATCAAGGTTTTTAGAGGGGATGGACATGGTCGTCCAATAAGAAGCTACAACCAAACGCGGCTTCCTATTGGCCCTAGATTTGAAAGGCATTTTGTGTCCCCTGCAGGGAGATTAAAACCATGTAACTTCAGTGTCATCTCAGGAACCATAGAGCCCCCAAGATAAACATGGTTCATCCTCTAAAATGTATGTATGACTTTATTTATATAGTGCCATTAATGTATATAGCGCTTCACAGCAGTAATACACGTGACAATCATAAATAACAAATAATACAAATAACACATAATGGGAAGAAGTGCTTCAGACATAAAAGTAACATTAAGCAAAAGGAGACCCTGCTCTGAAGAGCTTACAATCTAATTGGTAAGTAGGAAGAACGTGCAGACAGTAGGGGGGCGTTCTGGTAAGTGCGTCTGCAAGGGGTCAAGGTTTATGTATCAGTTGTAAATTATCAGCCACGGAGCTACTCATATGCTTCCTTAATCAGGTGTGTTGTAAGGTGGGTCTTAAAGGTGGATAGAGAAGGTGCTAGTCGAATAGTGAGGGGAAGGGAATTCCAGAGGTGTGGGGCAGTCAGTGAGAAAGGTTTAAGGCAGGAGAGGGCTTTGCATACAAAAGGGGTAGAGAGAAGACATCCTTGAGCAGAACGCTCAAGAGTCGGGATGGTGTATAACGAGAAATTAGGTCTAAAGATGTAAGGAGGAACAAAAGAGTGTAAACGTTAAAAGTGAGGAGGAGAATTTAGTGTGTGATATGGGATTTGATAGGAAGCCAGGAGAAGGATTTCAGGAGGGGAGACGCTGAGACAGATTTAGGAAAAGAGTGATTCTGGCAGCAGCGTTTAGGATAGATTGTAGGGTACAGATGAGAGGCAGGAAGGCCGGACTGCAGGAGGTTACAGTAATCGAGACAAGAGAGAATGAGGGTCTGTGTGAGAGTTTTAGCAGTCGAGCAACAGAGGAAAGGGCGTTTCTTTGTAATATTGCGGACGAATAAACAACATGTTTTAGCTACTTTTTGAATTTGAAAGGAGAATGTCTGAGAGGAGTTGAGTGTGACCCCTAACTGCGTGCTTGGGCTACTTGGTGAATGATAGTACTTCCAACAGTAATGTGGAAGGAGGTAGGAGGGCCAGGTTTGGCTGTTTTTTGACATGTTAAGTTTAAGTTGGCGGAGGGCCATCAAGGATGATATAGAAGAGACACATTCAGTCCAGGACAGAGCCCTGTGGTACCCCCACAGAGAGATTGATATAGGAGAAGGTGTTAGCAAAAGAGACACTGAAAGTACGATGGGAGAGGCAAAAGGAGATCCAGGATAGAGCTTTGTGACGAATACCAAGAGAATGCAGAATGTGAAGGAGGAGGGTGTTCCACAGTAAAATGCTGCAGAGTGGTTGAGTAATATGAGCAGAGTATAATGACCTCTGTCTTTGGCAGCATAGAGGTCATTAGTTATTTTAGTGAGGGCTGTTTCCGTGGAGTGAGCAGTGCGGAAGCCAGATTGTAGAGGGTCTAGGAGAGAATAGGTGGTGAGAAAATGGAGCAAGCAAGAATTTATACAAGACGTTCAAAGAGTTTAGAGGCAAAAGGCAGGCAAGACGATAGTTATAAAGACAGGTAGGGTCAAGCTTGTCGTTTTTGAGTAATGGTATAACTGTTGCATGTTTGGAGGAGGGAAAGGTACCAGAGTAGAGGGAGGAGTTAAAAATGTGTGAGAGCATAGAGATAATAGGAGCAAGAGGGTTTAGGAGATGGGAGGGAATGGGGTCAAGAGGACAGGTGGTAGAGGGAGAAGAGATCAGCAACGACACATCCTCCTCTGTGGCAGAGGAAAAAGAGTCAAAGAAGGCAGGAGGAGAGTTAGCAAGAGATGTAGGATGGGAGGGGATATCCTGACGTATGTATTCCACCTTTTCCTTGAAATAGTCGGGGAAGTCCTGAGGTGAAAAGGAGGAAGAACAAGCAGCAGAGGGTTGTCTGAGTAGAGAGTCAAAGACAGAGAAGAGTCGGCGTGGGTTAGGCCGTGCTTATAGTGCCAGCGACGCGAATTCGCCCAAAAACAAAAGCATTGCCGCCACCGCGTGCACTTATAGCGTGCACTGAAGCGAAAACCCTTCGCCGGCAAAATTTGATTTTTCAAGGGCTGTCGCGTCACGTGACGGCTCTTTAACAAATCAAATTGTGGGAATCCCGCGATGCGGCCGACCGGCGAAACATAACTTTCGTCGGTGGCGACGGCGACGTCACCCATCGTTTCGCCGTCGCCATTGGCGGCACTATAGGCAAAGCCTTAGACTTGTGCGTGTTGATTAGTGAAGAAAAGTAGGTTTGTTTAGCTTAAGAGAGGGCGGAGTTGAAACAGGATAGCATAAATTTGTAGTGAAGGAAGTCTGTGAGAGAATGTGAGATTTCCTCCAGAGGCATTAAGAGGAAGAAGTGCAGGAACACAGCATGCGCGTGTGGGAATTTAGCCAGGGTCTGAGGTTAAAAGGACGAGAACGGCAGAGAGAAAGCGGGGCATATAGATCAAGAGAGGAGAATAGGGCAAAGTTGTAGTTCTTGACCAGGTTGTCAGGGTCCGGAGAGGGAGGAGTGTAAAGTGGAATCAAAAGCTGGTAGGTTAATAGAGTGCAGGTCTCTGCAGAAACAAAGGGTAGATGGAGGTGGAGAAGGGGTGAAGTGAGAGAGAAAATGAGATGAGTGATGGTCATAGAGAGGAAGAGGGGAAATTGAGAAAATCAGATAAAGAAAAGTTTTTAGTGAAAACCAGATCTAGGTTGTGGCCATCCTTGTGGGTGCTGGCTGCAGTCCACTGATGAAGGCCAAAAGAAGAGGTTAGAGAGAGAAAGTGTGAAGCCCAAGGGAGAAAGGGGTCATCAATATGGCAGTTGAAGTCCCCTAGGCGAAGAACAGGGGAGTCTGAGGAAAGAAAGAGAGCCAAGATTCATAGTGAACGAAAAAGACAGAAGGGGGATGAGTATAGGTAGGTGGGCGATAGATGACCGCCTTGTTGACAGGGAGAGAAGAGAAAATATGGACAGTGTGAGCCTCAAAAAGGAGGGAAAAGCAAGAGCAGGAGGAATAGGAAGGGTGCGGTAACGACAGAGAGAGGAGGAGCCCCACGCCTCCACCCCTGCCATTAGGGCGCAGAGTGTGGTATAAAGAAAGGCCACAATAAGAGAGGGCAGATTCCAGAGCAGAGTCAGACTGAGTGAGCCATGTCTCCGTTATAGCAAAGAGAAGCAGAGTGAGAGAAAAATAAGTTATGCACAGAGAGGAACTTGTTAGAAACGGAGCGTGCATTCCAAGGGGCACAGGAGAAAAGGAGAGAGGGTGGCAGGGGATGGGTATGAGGTTAGAGGGGTTAATACCAGAAGGAGTAGAAGTTTCATGTGGGAGTGTGGGAGGCGAGGACATTGCTTGGTCTGCAGCTTTAATATTCGCTTAGATAGCATGAGTGAAAAATTCATAGTTTTTGGCGCATTCCCCATTTTTGAAGTTAATGTTTTTGCACTACAGAATATATCTTTTCTGTTTAATGCAACACCCTGAGCAAGTTTGCGTTTGGACCTGTTGCTGCTATACTTCGCGGATGTTGGAAGACATCCTTGTGAAAAAGCTGCATCTTTCCCAGGAATAGTATGTTCATTGTATTTATCACTATACAGCATATTGGTTTTTTTTTTCACCAAATCATTTTCACAGTTGCCTCAATTGGGACTTCTGCACTTCCACGTACAACCCGTCCTCGCTTTCCGGCATTTCATTTTTCAATGAATGGCATATCTGACGCGAGTTCATTAAATCGGCCAATCACAAAGGCACAGTTCAGGGAAATTGCAAAGCTCAGTCTGTGTGAACTTTTATGTGGTGTATTTTTGCCCTTAACCATGTCTTACAAAAGCAAAAATACCAGTGATGTTTCTGCTCAAAAACAGAATAGAATGCATGTTAACTTTAGAGGTAAAGTTAAACAACATAAGGCGTTCAGAGAAAGGATAAACCAATACAGAAATTGGCTGAATGTTGTACAGTATATCCCTTGTACGACAACAGTGGCAATTCTGAAAGACAAGGCCAAAATATTGAAGCAGCCCAAGGGCTCAACTCCTATGCAAGCAAAAACAATAAGGCAACGCGATGGACTTATTGCTGAGGTTGAAAAACTCCTCATCACATGGCTGGAAGATCAATCCCAGCGTCATGTGCCCATTAGTTTAATAATTCAAGCCAAGGCTTTTAGTCTTTTTGAGGATATAAAGCAATAGCATGAAGAACGGTCCAAGAATTAAACTTTTACTGCAAGAAAGGGCTTGTTTATGCGTTTTAAAGACAGGGCAAATGTGCCTAACATTAAAGTGACTGGGGAAGATGCTAGTGCGGATGAGGATGCTGGCTATTACGCTTGTCAAGAGCTTAATGTTTTGTTCCGGCTGTGAAATTATATTGTGCTTTTAAAGCATTGCTACTCCTGGACAATGCTCCTGGCCATCCTGTGCATCCAAACATTATGGTGGTGTTCAAGAGCCCCCCCCCAACACCAACACCAACTCAGGGGGTTATTGATTCCTTCAACGCCAACTATTTTAGGCGAACATTTGTCCAGGCCATCAGGGCAACTGATAAGGAAGGAGATCCAACCTTAAAGAATTTTAGAAGGGTTTCAATATTCTGCATGCAGGGAAAAACATTGATTAGGCATGGAGTGAGTGGAGACAATCCAATTTAAATGGTGTTTAGCGTAAATTGTGCCCAGATTTTGTCTCTGATTTCCAAGGCTTTACAAAGACACTGGCTACGGTTACTCAAAGTGTTGTGCAAATGGGTAAAGATCTCGACTTAGAGGTGGAAGAAGAAGTTGACAAGTTGCTGGCTGATACGTGTGTGTGTGTGTGTGTGTGTGTGTGTGTGTGTGTGTGTGTGTGTGTGTGTGTGTGTGTGTGTGTGTGTACATTCTAGGTTTATGACCCAATCTAGTAGCCATGTTTTATTACAAGAATCGTAAAATACAACAAATGTCAGAAAAAAATAATGCATCTCACAGTCTTGACTTGTCTATCTGAGCTTCATATTGGTATTTTTACCATGAAGTCATCATTAGAAGAAAAAAATGTCTGCACAACAACCAAATACTTTAGGTAACATGATGTCTAAGTAGTCCATAGGCTAATAAATGGAAGCCTCTATTTCTATATTTGTGGTCCCATGTCAATACAATTTTGACTAAAAACCTAATTGCGGTAAATGCAAACGAGAAAACAAGTCAAGCTGAATATTGTAAAATGTACTTGTGACAATGTACAGTGTCAAAACAAACACACAAAAAGAAAACACAATTCATTAGAAATGCTGCTTAAAAATGTGTGAGAAGGAAGTACTTGAGCCGTTACTGTTTTTACCATAAAATACACAAGCATTTTAATCTCATGGGAAATGGTAAAAAGGAAACCGAGATAAACTATTAATATTGCAATTTGAAAATCTGATTAGCAAAAGCATGAGCTCAAAAATACGCCTTGGATTCTGAATGGAAAAAAAGATACTTAACTTTAATCTTTAGTGTGTCCTTCTGACATTCACTGGATGTCACAAGGGATGGTATACTAGCGGCCCACCAAGGGCATGCCTGCTTTGCTTGAGTCTACGTGAGATCATGCTTGTGGCTCTATAAGGCTGCGGACATGGTGCCGCAGCACGTGCGGAGACGCACGGAGGCCGAGGGAAAGCGGCGCTTTCCCTGGCCATATTACTCGGGACGTGGGGGGCATTTATAGTGACAACATGGAGCTGGTTCGCCCTCATTGGGCGAGCGCTCACGTGACAGCCCTGTCGCGCGAGAAATCAGTTTGAACGGATTCCTCGCGCATCCCCTCTTGCCTCCGCACGCACGCCGCATGTACGCGAACACTGCCTTAAGGCAGTCTGTTCGCTCAGCGTGCGGACACGCGGTCTGAGGTACCATGGACACAGCCGTACGAGCCAATGAATATATTGGAACGCAAGATGAGGGCTTCCTCTGACATTGGGAAACAAGTCACACCAATCGGATTGCCACACAAGACACTATGAGGTCACTGTACATGCTGCAGACATTTCAGGACCGAAAGGGGGGAGAATTTCAATGACTCACATAAGAAAACCTCTTGACTTTGCACACAACAGGAACACACATTAAAAGTCTGCTATTTAAGTCAACCCACTGCCCACAACATTGAGACAAGATATTTTTGCAACAGAAATCAGGGCTCCCCTGAAATGTTTGTAAAGGATACTGCTGGTCCTAGACCCATTACATCACCAAAAAACGGAAAAAGTATATCTGGGGAGACAATGTCCAAAAGGAGTGTCTACCTCAAACAGCAGATCATGTTAAACTACCATCGGTTAATACGCTGCTGTTATGAAAGCCAAGCAATGTAGCCAACCAATTCAAATAATGTAGACCACCTGCTGTTTGACTTCGATGCACTATATTTTTGCTACTGTCTATTGAAAATCTGTTTGTTGTTTCCTCTTAGCATTTATGTTTCTTGTTGACTGGAGAGCCAACGACCACAAAGCTGTCTGTTTAAAGCACCAATACCACCTGCGGCCCGTTGGCTCCAAAAATTACCTGTGTACTCACCGGTAATGCTCCCACCTGCTGAAACAAGTGTGACTGCATCATGTCGCAGGTCACCTGGACCAATATGAAGCCGCAAACTATGATATTGCGGCTGCCTATTGGCCTGATAGCAGTTGTCATATTGAAATCTCTATGAGACACACCGGCAGCAAAAACTGTATTTATCTGGAGAATTGTGAGGTCCCTTAAGATTTAAATAGAGCAGTTCAGCTCCTGTATTTAAATGGAGCCGTTCAGCTCCTGTGGACCCTCTGCTTCCTTCCAATTATGTAACTATATCAAATGCCATTTGTTTGGGACTTCTACTTAGGTGCAATCTATTTAAAACCCCATTTAGGTCTGTAATCTTAAATGTGAAAGGGCATAACATCATACCATGTGTAGCGGTCATGTAAAATGGCTACAGTCATCTCTCCTGCTGACAGTAAGGCCTGGTAAGTTGTGGGCATGCCAGCAGTAATTATGGAGGTTTGCCCTCACACCCTGGTGGGGTGCCCTGTGTATGGATGGGAGTGGTCACATGCTCTGACTCCATGGTTAGTGATGTCAGAGGTGTGTCAGCTTCCAGAGTGTACATAAGGCACAGCACTGTGTCTAAAGTTAGTTCTGCCAGAGTTCTATCTGAGTCCAGTTCTAGTAGTCTTGGGAGTTCTATTCAGTCTGGTTCAAGTGCAAGTTCTAGCAGATGGTTATGTTATAGTAACTGAAGAGAAGACTGTGTCCAGGGACCTGGCACAGGGCAGAGATCCCTGCGGGGATAGGGAATCCCTATTTAAGGAGAACCATACCTTTTAAAGGGAAGCACTGAGTGAATATGAGTGGCTAGAAAATCTACTGCGAGGGGCAGCTAGCCCACTCAGGCAATAAAGATGTTCTCAATCAAAAACCCTCTCGTGTACATGTGTGGAGTGAATGTACAGGGAGGAGCACCACCGAGGAGTTCCTCGTCAGGACCATCCCCAAGTGACCGAAGGGACCCTGATGAGGTGGAGGCGCTGCACTGGAACTAGGTAGGACTCAACACACTACCTCAGCTGCCTGTCTGGACGGGTCCTCCCCACACACCATCATGCGGGAGACTCAGGAGTCCTGTTGCCAACAGGTGCACCACCAGACACTACCACACTGTAATGGGGACCGGTTAGACCACAGGGGCCAATGTGAGATTGGGTGGGTCAGGCCGGGCCAGAAAAACCGTTACATATGTAATGTACATACTTTTGCCAGATTATGAAAAACATCTGAAAAATAACTAAAATCAACAATTCCAACATGTCTCTTCAAAGTTGAGATATAAAATAGTTAATTTATTCGTTAAACACCATCACAACTATTATGATGTCTGGTTAAAATTATTTGGCCAATCTTTTATAACAGAAAATGTCTGGATAACGTCAGGATAAACTGTTTTGGACCACTTAAGAGGAACTACATGTGTCAAAGTAAACACATCCCGCACAGTGAATTAACAATGCAAACGGGCAAGGAACATGGAGACTATAAATGATTTGCAATTATTCAAATATACTGTGCAGCAAATTCATATTTACACGTGTCAAAATTGATCACCTAAGAAAAGGTGCTTGTGGGAGTTCCTCTAGATTATAGATACGTTACAATTTGCTGTGCAACAAAATGATGTAATAAAATAAAACAATATCAGGATAGATTGCTGATTTAAGACTACTGTAGTCTATACTCTGTAGCACTTTTATATATGACAGCAAATGTAGCATCCTACAACAATGTCTATGCCTATGTCTTTAATAAAACCAATTTTAGAGCAACAACCCAGCACTTTCAACGACCATTACCCTTATTTATTGCAGAGAAGCCGATTCTCCATGTCAGGAAAGTAAAGAGCGGCTTTGCACCGCATTAAATACAAAGGTCCATGTCAGGGTTAACAATGAAAGCCCCTGGTTCAATTGCCATTCAGTTTTGATGTCCCAGCACGTCAAAAACTTTGTTGAAAGAATACTTGTCAAAAAGCTAATGGATATGGGTAATGTTCCAATATTGCATTACATTCCCCCTTGGTCATTGGCCCCTACCGCTGCAGCCCATTTCTTAATGATGGGGCTTCAGAGCTGAATATCTCTTGAAAGTGGCATTAGACAAATAAAGCCCCTAGTTATTTGGGAGAGCAGGGGTGAATCAGGTTGTGTAACAATTGGAGTGGTAGATAACATTTTGCACTCAATGTATTAACCTGACTACACCAAGTTGTAGAACATTGTGACATCTATTCTTGTTCATAAAGGATTTGATTTTTAAAGCTAGTGTAAAACTACAATTACAAAGAATTAGGTTTGTTTAGTAAAAGGTATCATCACCTGCAACAAATCTAGAGATGGGCATCATACCGATGTGATCATACTATCGCTTTAAGTCAATACTGACATTCTTTATTATCGTTGTATTACCATCGGTGTGGGGGTCTGATATTTTAGAAATAGCAAATGACACTCAGTTGAACCCTTTGAGCACTTCGGCCCTCGCCATCATCCTACCGCTTCTCCACAGCTTTCATGTAATCGCTCCGTCACTTATGTTCTCCCCGATAGATTGTGTTGTGCACTGCACAGAAACGCAACCTCTACAAAAACGAGCAGTAATATTATTACAGTTATTGAGTCAGGGGGTCCCGGGGGGGAGGGGTGCCAGAACCCATGACTTAGTTGCTATGTCTATAGGGCACCCAAAGGGTTAATAGGCCATGTCAAAAGAAAAAACACAGAGCTACCAGTGTAAATTTGAGTGCAGCATCCCACCCGTCCACAGAGGATCCCTCTGACCTGTGTTTAACTTCTTAAATGTGTTACCTAAATACCTTCAAAATTACTCAAAAAAAAAAAAAAAGAATGTACAATCAACAGTTTATTAAGAATGTTCTTATTGAACAGATATCTAGCACAATACATTTTCTAATATTGGTATTATAATAATTTTGGTAGTTGTCCAACCCTATATACACAAACGCACACAAAAAAAACTTTGTTCCCACATCCTCATCCATTATTATGAGAAGTGACATGTGATAAAATGACATCACCAAATTATTTTCCCTGGAGATTTGTGCTGATGGGAAGTCTCAAAGCATTACTATGGGGACAACTGGTAAAAGATGGAGTTGAAACCCTGTGAGAAGCTGATAAAGTGGGGTACTTTACAAATAATGCAGAACACTGTTGCGATTAGTTGTTGTCCCTGTAGCGCGGACTATTGAAACTAGGTCAATACGGTCTATATTCACTAAAGGGTGCTATACTTTAGCAAATTAATGGGATTAATGGAAGTTTAGTTTAGTAGCCTTTAGTGAATATGGGACTGCATTGGGAGAAGGACACGATCATAATGGAGCAAGTGGATAAGTGATACTTTATGGGCTATATATCTGTTAGATAATGAGATCCACTCTGGATGTCTACAAAGCATTACAGTATATGATAACCTCGGGGGGGAAGCCTGTGGTGTACACATGCATCACTTAATAACACAACGGGTGTATGGGGGGCAGAGAGGCCCTGCAGCTTAGGGGGACAGAGATACCCTGCAGATGAGGGATGGCGAGGGCTGTACAGAGAACCCCCCTCATATAATGCAGCACAGGGGGATGACAATAATAAAGCAGAGAGACCTCCTCCTGCTCACAGGCCCAGGGCCTCTCCCGTAACCCGGCGCAGAAACACATCAAGTGATACCTCCTAACATAGCGGACATGCTCCCTCAGCTCTCCGTCCGAAACCGCCGCATCAACTCGGGTGACAGCCTAAAAGGGAGGGGCAGCCAGAAAATCCGTCCCGGTGCCGGCAAACCTCCCGTGATCTCTTCACGAAAACAACAGAGAGACGGGGAGGGAGGGGGTGTAAACTAATCACAACATGGCCGCCGACCACAAATCTCCCCGCTCCCGAGGCATGCTGGGAGGACGCAGGGGCACAGGGGGGCGGGGACAGCGCGCGAAGGTGGGGAGCGCGCGCACGGCTATTGCACAGGTTTTAACGAAGCGCGCGCGAGGCATTGTGGTCCAGCTGGGAAGTAAAGTAAGTGCGCAGTGGCGCGCCGGCTGGGTGCCTGGCTGTGTGCGCCTGGTTATCAAGTAGTCGCGGTTGGTGGGGAAACTTTTGAATACAGGGACGGTTCTCGTGGTCTTTCTGTGTGTGCTGGGGAAGTGCAGACGTGTTGTAGTGTGCGGGTAATGACAGGGGGATGATGTCCTCCTCGGGACACACGTCTGCTCCTGTCACTGTGTGTGTGTGTTTGCCAGGTGGGCTGCTCTGGCTGGGAAGGGGTTAGTTACAGCGAGGTGACTGAAGCCTGGTTTCTCCCGAGCTGAGCCCTTTTTAATAAGTGATGTAAATACATTGTGTAAGTTACTTTGCGAACCTGTTGAGCTGGTACTTGGGTGTGGTGTGATTTCCTCTGCCTGCTCCTCCTGTTGCGATGTCTGCTCAGGCAAACCCTGGACCTGTGCCCCCCTCGCCTTATCTGTATTGGGTCTCTGATAAGTACAGGGCGAGATAAAGGGTAAATAACACGCTAAATAACACACTTGATTAAAATGCCCCCAAGCAAGTCCATTTGTAATTGGTTTCCAAAAAAATCAGGAAAATATTTGTTTTTATTATAATTAGATTAAGGAAGCTGATTGGTGCCTTATTTTTTACATAACATGTTTTTTGGTCTGGCTATGTGAAATTGCAACCTTAATGCACTAATCCCTTTAGCTGACGATGTATTTGTATTCCACTTTTAAACCGGGCGCTCTATATTGTAGGACACCCAGCTCCGGCTACACATGGTTGCAGAGAAATAAAAACTTTACAACCCTTGAACAAGACCAAATCTTTTTTGGAAGATCAATATGACCGTCTTGCTCAAGCAGCTAATAGGAAGCCGCAAAATCATCGGACGATGGCATTGTGTATTTCCATTGGGTGACTTCCCCCTCCCCCCAGTCATATTGATTGTAACAAGCAAAAATGAAACATTGTTTTTCTCTGCAGCTGGCTGTGCCCAGGGCCAGGAAGACCTCCAAGGATTGGAAACATGTTCATAATATTGACTTTGTAAACATCCGTGTTGCTGCTTTTAACTCAAAAAGCGTTCAAACGGTGACTTGTTTGGATCGTTGACGTCCCTGCAATGCACTATGTCACTTGTAGTTTACTGTCCTCTTATCAGGTCGATTCTAGCTTGATGATTCCAGTCTACTATTTTATCAAAAATTAGAGAGAGAGGTATATTATCACCATCTCTCTAGCTAGAAGCTCATTAGTAGATGCACTCCGGACTATTAAAACATAACATTTATTAGGTATTAAAATTAGGTCTACATGCATGAAAGTCATAATGTGTAATAAGTGTAATAAAAATAGGGTGGGAGTGGGGCGGGGGTGGTAGAGTTGAGCTGAAGGTGTATTGCTAAGTGTATACTAACCTCCAAAAAGGAAAGGTAAGTATGCAATGTTATCACCTAAAGACACCTATGAATGTTAGGGCAATTGTACCTCATGAGTGCCTCTGTCTGTATTGCTAAGGTGTCTAATGCTAATACAGGTATAAAGTGCAGTCACTGGCACAGCATACCGATCAAACCAACCTATGATTGCTTGACGTGGAACCAACCTGCTGTTGTAACATATAATGATGATGTAAAGGTTATAGCAGACCCAGATGGAATAACAGATCGATAGTTCACTCATATACCACAAGACAATATAGGATTATAACTCTTTACCACTGTAATGTATGCACGGAAGGTTCAATACAATCATGGTTTGTTTGGTGGTATGTGGATTGAGCCTGTGCAGGACAACAGCTCTGCATGCTGTGTGCTGTGGAGATAGCTACCAATGCTGATACAGGTATGAAAAACTAACAATCCGCTGTCAGCAATGCTGCAATGTATGTTAGTGCTGTCTGCAACCTGTGGTTGAATGTAATATAATCGCAGGGAGGTATAGCCTATTGTTGCACTCTGTACTGTAGGTAGTAGTTTGCAAAAGACAGTATAATGGTACTAATGCTTAATAGCAGTGTATCAATGTCTATACAAAGATATCCATATCATGTAGTGCTGGCTATATATAAACCTCTCACTGTATGATACACCACAGGGTCATAAACGTAGCAGAATAAGATGCAATGTGATCAGCAATGGTATTAGGCAGTACATACAGAGAATGCACACAGTGGTGCCAGAAGAAATACAATTCTCAAACATTCAATTGCCAGGCAGCATAAAGAGCTCAGATGGCACACAATTGCCAGACTGCATACAGTTAGCTTGTGGCAACCTCGTGGAGGATACAATTACCAACGGTACACTACTCCCAGATGACGTCACTACGCCGAACGCCCTACGCGTTTCCCTCCTACACGGAGATTCGTCAGGGGCGGGTGAGTGACAGCTGAGGCAGGGGACCTGCATTATAGAGCGTCTGTGGTTGTCCTAGAAACCCGTAACCAATCAGCATTAGTGTGTTATACACACTCCTGTTCGCATAGTCTACTACTTTGAAGTTGCAATCCTGTTTAGAGATCTATATAATATATATACCTATCAAAAATATTACTTGTGAGCACATTCACATGTCTTAGGCTGCGCTTATAGTGCCAGCGACAGCGATGTGACAAAGCGTCAAAACAAATACATTGCCACCGTTGCGTGAGCTTATAGTAAGCGCGATGCGACAGAGCGACGTCTTGGTCGCGATCGCTGGAAGTCATCTCAATTTGATTTTTCCAGCAACCCCAGCCTGCTGTCGTCGGCACTATAAGCGTAGCCTAAGACAGGTCTGCAACCCTGCTTTTCACCATTAACACCTAGCATACAGTGCTTCCACTGCAGCAAGGGATTCTGGAAAATGGCATGCAAATGAGCACACAGTGCCACCTTTTGCCTTAAATCCATTTACATGGAACCCTTGAGCCAATGCTCGCTGTTTTAAACACAGCCTGGGATCAGATGCAAAGCCAGTAAACCCACTCACAGACCGCTACCAATACAACAAAGTGTTCCAGTACTCACTGACTTTTTAGAAAAATGTCAAACAAGGAATATGCCAAAATGCATTCCCTTGCAGGAGAGAGAATTGATTATCGTTTTTGCTTCACAGACTAAGGATTTTACAGTTTGACTATATATTTTTTGCACAGCAGCTTACAGTCTCTTGCTGGATCTGGACATTATTTACTGAGCCTGTGCTTTTTTTTCATTTATTTCGGTATTTTCCGTGTTTTGGGTTTTGCATAGTCTGTTGGGGGACGCAGGGTCTAGGGAAGTACCTTTGGTACTTGGTATCGTCTTCACCCCGAAACATTGCGCCCCCCCCCCCTCCTAATTACCCTCAATTTTGTTTTCCCCACACACACACACATTTTCCCATTGTGGTTTTCCTTGTTCTTTTTTTTTTTTTTTTTTTTCCCCCTTCCCCTGTGTTTTCCCCTCACCACTTTTTTTAGGGTCCATTTTTATTTCCCGCATGTGTGACATTGTTCCAAGTTATTATATATTTTTGTCTTCATATTAAATTTTCATTTTGTTATTTTCCTTGTTTGACATTTTTCTAAAGAGTCAGTGAGTGCTGGAACACTTTGTTGTATTGGTTACTGTTTAGGAGGAATTAGGGTCCTCCATTTTACCTTTTTAGCACCCTGCAAATAGTCTATTTGTTACTTTCTCAGAGTGCTGTCTATCGCTATTGTTCACTCACATACAGCTGTTTCGAAATATATATTACTAGCTGAGAGACTCGGCGTTGCCCGGGATGTAATGTTCCCGCTCCTCTCTCTCTCTCTCTCTCTCTCCTCTCTCTCCCCTCTCCCCTTCCCCCTCTCTCTGTTTGTCCCCCATTCACATCAATCCAGTTCCCCCCCTCCCTCCTTTACAGCTCTGTTTGTCCCCCTTTACAGCTTCATGCAGTGTGTGTGCGTCAGTCAGTGTGTGTGTGCGCGCGCGTCACTGAGTCTGACGCAGAAACACAAACACACACAAACTGACGCACACACACACACACAGTCATTGTGTGCCTCAGTCAGTCAGTGTGTGCGTGCGGCAGTCAGTCAGTGTGTGTGTGTGCGTGCGGCAGTCAGTCACTGTGTGTGTGCGTCAGTCAGTGTGTCTGTGTCAGTGTGTGCGTCAGTCTGTGTGTGCGTGCGGCTGTGAGGGGTTGTGTGCGTGCGGCTGTGAGGGGTTGTGTGCGTGCGGCTGTGAGGGGTTGTGTGCATGCGTCAGTCAGGGTGTGTGCGTGCTTCAGTCAGGGTGTGTGCGTGCTTCAGTCGGGGTGTGTGCGTGCTTCAGTCGGGGTGTGTGCGTGCTTCAGTCGGGGTGTGTGCGTGCTTCAGTCGGGGTGTGTGCGTGCTTCAGTCGGGGTGTGTGCGTGCTTCAGTCGGGGTGTGTGCGTGCTTCAGTCGGGGTGTGTGCGTGCTTCAGTCGGGGTGTGTGCGTGCTTCAGTCGGGGTGTGTGCGTGCTTCAGTCGGGGTGTGTGCGTGCTTCAGTCGGGGTGTGTGCGTGCTTCAGTCGGGGTGTGTGCGTGCTTCAGTCGGGGTGTGTGCGTGCTTCAGTCGGGGTGTGTGCGTGCTTCAGTCGGGGTGTGTGCGTGCTTCAGTCGGGGTGTGTGCGTGCTTCAGTCGGGGTGTGTGCGTGCTTCAGTCGGGGTGTGTGCGTGCTTCAGTCGGGGTGTGTGCGTGCTTCAGTCGGGGTGTGTGCGTGCTTCAGTCGGGGTGTGTGCGTGCTTCAGTCGGGGTGTGTGCGTGCTTCAGTCGGGGTGTGTGCGTGCTTCAGTCGGGGTGTGTGCGTGCTTCAGTCGGGGTGTGTGCGTGCTTCAGTCGGGGTGTGTGCGTGCTTCAGTCGGGGTGTGTGCGTGCTTCAGTCGGGGTGTGTGCGTGCTTCAGTCGGGGTGTGTGCGTGCTTCAGTCGGGGTGTGTGCGTGCTTCAGTCGGGGTGTGTGCGTGCTTCAGTCGGGGTGTGTGCGTGCTTCAGTCGGGGTGTGTGCGTGCTTCAGTCGGGGTGTGTGCGTGCTTCAGTCGGGGTGTGTGCGTGCTTCAGTCGGGGTGTGTGCGTGCTTCAGTCGGGGTGTGTGCGTGCTTCAGTCGGGGTGTGTGCGTGCGTCAGTCAGTGTGTGCGTGCGTCAGTCAGGGTGTGCGTGCGTCAGTCAGTGTGTGCGTGCGTCAGTCAGGGTTTGTGTGCGTGCGTCAGTCAGGGTTTGTGTGCGTGCTTCTGTCAGGGTTTGTGTGCGTGCGTCTGTCAGGGTTTGTGTGCGTGCGTCTGTCAGGGTTTGTGTGCGTGCGTCTGTCAGGGTTTGTGTGCGTCAGTCAGGATTTGTGTGCGTGCGTCAGTCAGGGTTTGTGTGCGTGCGTCAGTCAATGGTTAGTGTGCGTGCGTCAGTCAAAGTGCAGGCGTGGGGGGGGGGAGGTCAGGGGTAGGGGGATGAGGGGTAGGAGGGGGGGTGAAAGTGAGGCACAAATTGTTGGCAGGAGTAAAATGTCCACACACACGACGGGAGTGAGAGGTGGTGGAGAGTGGGACTGCCGTAGATCCAAGGAGGCTGCTTGGCCCCCCAGCGGAGGTAGCGGCGGGGAGGTAGCGCCGGGGGGGTAAGGGAGCGGCCGGGGAGTTAGCGGAGCGCAGGGGAGGTAAGGGAGCGTTGTCGGCTGGGGTAGGAGGGCTCCGTCCGGGAGCCGGTGCAGGGTGGCGGCGCACGTGGTGGGGATGTTGCAGAGAGGTAAGGGTGCGGCGGTGAGGTAGCGCCTCGCTTCCACTCCGTCTTTCCGGGAGCCTGTTGAGAGCGAGGGGGGAGGAGCCTGAAGTTGGCAGGGGCAGGAGGGCCGCGCTTCCCCTCCGTCCGTGAGCTGGTGCAGGGCGGCGCACGTGATGGGGGGGGGGGGGACTGTGTGTGTGTGTGTGTGTGTGTGTGTGTGTGTGTGTGTGTGTGTGTGTGTGTGTGTGTGTGTGTGCGCCTCAGGCCAATGAAAGGTGTGCGGGGGCGGGCGGGCGGGCCAAGGGAGCAATCTCATTGGCCTGGCCCAAGGTCCAATCTGATTGCCGCTAGGGACACAGGGAGGGACATACAGACATAGACACATACGACGCTTTCAGAAATATATAGTAAAGATATATCTATATCTCTTTATCAACCATTATGTTCCCTGTTTTTCTTAATTTTTATTATGATATAAGATTATGTTTATAGTTTTTGTGTATTTATTCAGTTGTGGTTTGTTTTCCCCATTTTCCCCCATTTTGTTTTTCATGTTAAGTGAGGTATCGATACCTTTATTTATATGATTATACAGGTTTTTACTCTTCTCTAGGATATCTTTGGGGACATCCAAGCTGCTGAATATGTGTATGTTATGTCATCTGTGACCTCACTGATGCGTCCTCCAAGCTAGGTGGCGCTATAGGGTCTACCCGTTTAGTCTCCTTGAGACTCCAGTCTCACTGGAAGTCTCGCGAGATTTTCGATTGGTTCCGCTTTCGTCACTTCCGGCCGAGATCGCGATCAGTGAGGCTATGACTTCTGTCTTGTTGTATAGTTGGTACCTCATTGGCGGGTCCTCCAAGCTAGGTGGCGCTACGAGGCCCTCTCGGTTTGTCTCCTAGATACTCCAGTCTTACTGGTTAATCTCGTGAGACTCCCGATCTGTTCCCCATACGTCACTTCCGGTTATGGATCCGATTAATTAGGTAAGATGTGTATTTAAGTTGTGTGTTTTATTATGGGGGTTATACTCTTTGACAAAGGGCCTAGCCCGAAACGCATCAGAGTGGGTGGTTGCTATGTTGTTGGTGTCTCACCTAGTCGCTCAATAAACCAGTTTTTTAGTATTGGTGTGCCGGTTCCTGCATTTTGTCCCTGTGCAGTGCTCCACTTTCCTCCCTAGAGGTTTTTCCTGCTGTTGATCTTCTATCAAGTTGCGTGCACGCTTTGACGGAGTTCCTGCTGTTCACCTTCACTTCCTACAATAGTGATGGTACTCTGGTATTGTCCTGCTGCATACTGTTAGTGTTACCTATGTGCTCTGTGGCTTTATCTGAGTGTGGCTGGTTAAAAGGTGACACTCTACCTTTGGTAATTGTGTCTCCCTAGTACCCTAAGATCCCACTTTATGATTTAAGCCGGTTAAGATGGCAGCCACTTATTCATGAGCTATAAGGTCCAATTACACTTTACATCAGTATTTTCATTATGTATATTTTTGCAGCTATATAAGGATTTATATACCCAGGATCAAGATTGTTATTATCCAGTCTATATGGGATCTATTGGATGAATTACTATGACTGTGATTTGTTTCTGCTGCACCGTGGATGGACTTTATGTCCTTTGTTTCTCTTCTCAAGGATGTCTCCTTTGTACCCCCTTTGTATCTAAAGCTCTCTCCCGCCTTAAACCTTTCTCACTTTCTGCCCCGCACCTCTGGAATGCCCTTCCCCTCAATACCCAACTAGCACCCTCTCTATCCACCTTTTAAGACCCACCTTAAGACACATTTGCTTAAAGAAGCATATTAATAGCACTAGATAATCCTGGACACATGATACATAAAGCTTGGCCCCCTGCAGATGCACTTGCTAGAATTCCCGCCTACTGTCTCTATATGTTCCCCTACCTACCAATTAGATTGTAAGCTTCTCGGAGCAGGGACTCCTCTTCCTTAATGTTACTTTTTTTGTCTGAAGCACTTGTTCCCATGACCTGTTATTTATATTATTTGTTATTTATATGTGTACAACATGTATTACTACTATGAAGCGCTATGTACATGTATGGCTCTATATAAATAAAGACATACAATACAATACCCTGTTCACTTATGTAACTATGTATTTGTTACCATGTATTATTTGTCATATGTCAACTCTATGCCCAGGACATACTTGAAAATGAGAGGTAACTCTCAATGTATTACTTCCTGGTAAAACATTTTATAAATAAAATAATGCTAAGACGTATCACATGATGGTCCCCTCCCCTGCCATGTGCCCCTCAAACTCGCTGCAAAGGCCGAGTAGTTGCGCCAAACTGCCGCATAAGCCTCCCACGTACACGGAGCCACAGAAGCTCGTACTAAAGTCATTACTGCGTGGCCCATAAGTTGATTGGGCAACGCAAGCCGACCTGGTCCGCCTCCGGCGCCCACTTCCAAAATTCTGCCATCTGCAACCGGGATAAAGAATCGGCAATGTTATTCGCAACACCTGACAAGTGACGCGCTCTGAATGCTATGTTCAAGCGCAGGCATGAGGGCACAAAGCTGCGCAACAGACCTAAAACCTGGGGGGGATGTGAATCAAAGTTATTCACTGCTTCTACCACCTCCATGTTGTTGGTCCAGAATATCACTTCCCTGTTTGCAAACAAATGTACCCAAAGATGCACCGTGACCAGCAAAGGGAAAAGATCCAAGAATGTTAAGTTCCTGATGAGCTGGGACTTGCGCCACTGTACGGCCACCGCACCATATGCTTTTGAAATAAGCCCCAGAACCTACTGACCCTGCAGCGTCCGTGAACAGCTGTAGCTCAGCGTTCCGAGATGGGCGCCCCCGCCACAAGGTCCGACCATTGTACATCCCTAGGAAGTCCAGCCAGACTGTCAAGTTCTTACGGATCTCAGCAGTGACCCGGATGAAATTATTAGGACGCCTGATCTCCTGTTATGGCTGCTGCTAGGCGTCTGGGAAAAAACCTCTCCCCACCGCATGATCCGCGCTGCAAAAACAAGGTGGCCCAACAGTGATTGAAAACTACGCAGCAAGGTTTTCTTTATGGCCATGAATATCTCTTAGTATCTATATTAGAGCCACCAGTTTCTCTGGCAGGAGCCTGTACTCCATCCTCACTGAATCAATCCCAAGGAAACTAATTACTGTTGTCTTCTCGTCAGCAAGCGGGACCCTGAACTCACGCACCATGGCCGACAATTCAAACCGCTAACTTGTGCATTATTCTGATCCCACCGGGCCCACGAACAAGAAATCGTCCAAGTAGTGCATGCACACTGTGGCTTCACCCTGTTACGCACTACCCATTCGAGAAACGTGTGAAGCCTTAAAGTAGAAACATGATAGCGCGCAGCCCATGGGTTGGCACAAGTCAATGAAGTATTGCCCGTCGAGCATACAGCCTAACAGGTGAAAGCATTCAGGGTGTACCGACATCAACAGGAATGCAGATTTAATGTCTGCCTTTGCCAGCAACGCGGCTTTGCCCATCTTACCCACTAGCGCCACTGCCTGGTCAAAGTTTGCGTAGCTGACTGAACACAAGTCACGTTCGATACCATCGTTCACTGATGTGCCTTCCGGGTAGGAAAGGTGCTGAATCAGCCTAAACGTCCCTCTGTCTTTCTTGGGAACCACCCCCAGCAGTGAAATCCTCAAGTTGGGGAGAAGGGTGGTGGTGAATGCACCCGCCATCCTGCCTAACTCTCTCTTTTCTCACTTTTTCCCTTGCAACGTCACTGTATACCCTAGCCGATTTCAAGTTGCGCCCACTCCCCGATCACGCTTGATGCTCAAACGGGATCCTGAACCCTCTCGGTAAACCCGGCTAGAAGCAGCCGGGCCTCTTCCCTATTGGGGTAGTTTTCCAGCCATGGCGCTAAATTTTTGACGATTTATTGAGGATGGTGCCTTCCGCCTTGCTCCCCTGGACGTGTCCCCCACTATTAAAACATTTTGCTTGGGGATGCGTTCCCCCGCAGGTAGCGCACCGATGCTTGAAGCGGCAGCTGTTGTATGGGCCCCGCGTGTCGTTGAACGCCCAGCAAACCCATGACTGACTCGCCTGTCTGTTCCACCCGCATGACGTCCTCCGCTGGATCCCCCATGAAAGGGCGATGGCTTCTCCCCTACACCCCAATCAATCCACAGGTCCACATCCTTAATGTCCCATGACACCTTTCCCCTGTTCAGCACCATTTTCTCCCTGAATTTAACATCGTAGATCCACCAACCCATACCGCTGTGCCTCTGGTGGGCATGCCCAATCATATCCATGTATTTAAACAGTGCTGAACATAAGAGGGGAGCCATCTGCCCGATCACCCCCGCTAAGATCCTAAACATGCGAGACCAATTGGAAAATGTGCGCAGGAAGAGACGTTTCTCAACGTCATCCTTCCTCGCGTCCCCTTTCTTAGATAATTGAGCCAGCACTTCCATATAGTCTGGGAGCAATGATAGGAGCTCCACATAATCCCCTGCCCAAATTTTTCCTTTTCTGCCTTTGTTAAATGTGTGCCCAACGTGCTGGCAAGACGTGTAAACGTCCGTGAACGCCCCATCCGGGATTGATCCGTCTCCTGCGGATGATAGACCATCCCCGGTGCCAGAGGCCCCCAACGTGGTTGCCAGATCCGGGCTGGAGGTTGTGGGGGCCGGGCTGGAATCCGGCGGTGCTGCCCCCGCAAGACTAGTTCCATGCTGCTGCCGCCCCTAACGCTGCGCCACGGCCTCCTTTCCCGACCGCCGCTCCTGTGGGGATCGCGGAGGCCAATGCCTGATGCTTGAAGGCCTGTAGCATACCCATTAACGCTGCAGCAAATCTTGCCTTGTCTGACGCACTGTAAGTTGCCGGATCCAGGGACTGCACAGGATCTGGAGTCGCCGGCTGCAAAGACACTGCGCCACCTGGGACTCTGCTTCCCCTTCCCGCTGGACATTGGAGACTGAGCGCACCCTCTGGGAGTCCATCAGTTCTCTAAACGCAATTATTCTGTCACGCCATCGACCCCTCTTTACCAGCGTAGGTTTCTTACCTGTCGTTGGTGTTGAAGGGGGATGCGACCTAGGCTGCGATCCGAGCCTTGTCTTCCTCCATTTCCAGTTGTGTATCGTCAAACCACGCCGGGGTCCTCACCTGCCACCCAGAATGCTGAGACCCTAGCGGGGGTGCCTTGCACCGCTGACCTAGCCACCACACCGCCTGCAACCACTGCAAACGGCTGATTTGCACCGACAGCCACTGGTGGCCGTTTTCTACCACTGCAGGTGGCCGATTTGCCCTGCCGCTGCCCGTAACAGCTGATCAAGATCACCGCACCTGCCAATTCGACTGGCTGCCGTCTTGGTACCACACCACCCACAAGCTAATTTCAGGGGAAGAAGCGCTAGGGGAGAACCACATGGCTGCCGGTAGGATCGGGCACCACTGCAGCAGGATTGTGCGCCTAAAGCCGGCAGCGGGGACAAACCAGTGGGCGCCGGTAGCCTAGACAGCGTGGGAAGCCCCCCTCCCCACGCATCGCTCCCACTCATCCCATAGCCAGTCGGCCCACCAGCCACCTCTCCCTGCAAGTGCATGTCTCCCCCCCGAGCACCCCGCCCACGAGCGGGCAAGTTCAAGGACCGCCGTAGGAGGGGAAGGACAGCACATGGCATATAGCAGCACATAATCTTACCTGATTACTTGTGCAACAGGGTGTGGGATGCTGGAGAGCCAATAAAATGGCTAGCATGCAGCAAAAGTTCGCAAACATTCTGCGAAAGGGTTTTTATACACATTTTCTCCAATTTTACAGAGAAAGTTCTCCATTTTGCTGTGAAAGCTTGGCGCAGATATCTGAAACTTAAGCAAGTATGAGCATATATAAAATCTGTAGCCAGTATACCATCCATTCACTGCAGCCCTGAAAAGTCTGACGGTTTGCTCTTGCAGACACCTTAACAGGTGGTGCTATGGGGGTAGAAATGCCCTTGGAGTAGTGAGTATCTTGAATACTGTTCTGTATTTTGTGTATATCCTCACTTATATAGCGCCATCCAGGTGCATAGCGCTTCACAGCAGTAATACACGTAACCTAATAATATAATACATAATGGGAATAAGCACTTCAGAGATTAAAATTATAGGATAGGGAGTCCCTGCCCTGAAGCTCTTACAATCTAAGTGGTAATTAGGGAGAATTTAGAGACAGTAGGAGGGTGGTATGGGAAGTTTGTCTGCAAGGGGTCAAGGTCAGTGCATCCGAGATGTATAATACCAGCCAGTGGAGCTACCCATATGCTTTGTTAAAGAGATATGTTTTTAGATTTGTCTTAAAGGTGGAGAGAGAGGATTTTAGTCGAATATTGCGTGGAAAGACAGTCCAGAGGTGTGTGGCAGTGAGCGAGAGGTTTTAGGCGGGAGAGGACTTTAGATACAAAATGGGTAGATAGAAGACAGCCTTGAGCACAGCGCAAGAGTTGGGCAGGTGTATAGCGAGGAACTAGGGCTGAGATGTAAGGAAGGGTAGAAGAAAGTATAGCCTTAAAAGGGAGGAAGAGAATTTTGTAAATTATGCAGAGTTTAATTGTAAGCCAGGAGGGTGATTTCAGCAGACAAGACATTGAGACAGATTTAGGAGAGTAAAGGGATGGAAGCGTTTAGGATAGATTGTAGGGGAGACGGGTGAGAGGCGGGAAAGCCGGACAGTAAAAGGTTACAATAGTCGAGACGGGAGAGAATGAGGTCCAGCATTAACATTTTAGCAGTAGAGGGACAGAGGAAAGGGTGTATCTTTGCAGTGTTGTGGAGGGAATAAAAGACAGGTTTTAGCTACAGTTTTAATGTGAGATGAAAATGTGAGGGAGGAGTCAAATGTGACCCCCAAGGCAGCGTGCTTGTGATATTGGGTGTATGATATTACAGTTGGCAGTACTGTAGAATGGGGCAGTAGGGCCAGGCTTGTGAGGAAGTACTGTATGAGGAGCTCCGTCTTGAACATGTTAAGTTTGAGTCGGCGGAGGACCATTCAGGATTATATAGCAGAAAGACATTCAGAGACTTTGGTCTGTATAGCAGGTGTAAGGTCAGGTGGGTTGAAAGGTAACTTTGTCATCCGCATAGTGGTGATATTTGAACCTGAGAAATGTGTCACCTAGAGAGAGTGTGTAAAGAGGAAAACGAAGAGGTGCCAGGACAGAGCCTTGGGGTAGACCCACAGAGATCAGAGGAGGTTAATTGGCAAACGAGACACAAAGTACGATGGGAGAGGTATTGCACTTGTATGCAGACCTGTCAGCCAGCAGGATCCTCCCGTTTCTCTAACTTGTGCTCACGTTTCTCACATCTGCTCATTAACATTTTCATTCCTTCTAGTTATTAGATTAATAACTTTGTTCACTTCCAGTTGCCTTGCATATCCACAATATAATTACTGAACAAACAGTCATAACATCAGTGGCATTTGAATTAAGAGGTGGACAACTGCTACATTATCGAAAGTAAACTTTATTATTTCTTTAAGATGGGCTTAACATAACCAGAATTTTCTTTTTACCTGCATTATGGATTTCTGTGTGTTGGCAGTTGTTTTGTGATCCTTGTAGGGAGACCGTTTTCTGTGGAAGACAAAACAATAAATATGGAAAGAATCAATAAGTCTATATAGTACTGCTGCTGATTTATTTTGTTGCCTAATGAGTATTGTTTACAGTAGGTAGAATCAGGCTGTAGGACACCTTGTGACTTCTTCCCTCCCAATGAACTTATTCTGTTTGCTTTACAATACTGTATGCTTTGGATCTACATTCTAAAATTAGACGCAAATTGCTAGAAAAGGATGCAGAGCTTTTCTTCGTTCCTTGGCTCTCCCTGTACATATCTTTGTTCTCTCTGGAAACAAAAAGCAGACACGTACGCTCCACAGTGTAAAAAAAAAATTATAATGTAATTTTATATATGTATTCAAAGGGTAAGAATCACACTCGCGGAGGAAGATATTGCCTAGTTACCTCACACTATTGTAAGCCTATTCCGGGTGTATACTCCTTATCTCTTGAGAAACCAAAACTTGTAGGGCACGCTTTTTGTGACATCACATAGTTGACGAGCACCATCATCGGCGTGTAGTACCCGCTGAGAACTAGTTCCTGCTTTTTTTTAGAAGACATTTGCAGCTTTGTCTGGGAAACACTTTCCTAGCCAGCCTTCGGGGGCAGGATCTGTTCGGTCTGGATTTAACTTTGTTGGTGGAAATGTAAATCTTCCAGCTACGGAGGCACCACAACAGTCTGGAACCACGTGGACTTTGTACGAAAGGATTGCTGATTATTTTCTAACCCTGAGATGTGTAGGCTGGGGATTGAGATTTTATCTCTACATGCTGTCTTTCTATCTCCCTTTTGTGAGTGCGATTCTTATTCTTCAAATACATGTTTAACATTTTGTTATACTGTTTTACACTATGGAGTGTGTGCTTTTGCTTTGTTTTGTAGAAATTATGTAGATGTGGTTAATCGAAGAAGCTGCCTGAAGTCTTCATTCTTCAATCAATATTGCATTGCATAGAATGACTTTTTAAGTGAAACTTCTTTGGTGGCACCTACAGAGTTCTGATGGGAAAAATGTTGTTGCTTGTAACGAAAATGCGTAACGTACATTACGTCGTTGTCTGGCCGCGCATGCGCCTGTAGGGCCTACAGATGGGCCACACCATGACATGGTTGTAGGCTTAAAATACGTTGGCCAAAGAATTGAACTAAATGATCATTGCTCATGAGAAGATATACAGATAAGTATTTAACTATATAATATATCAAGTTAGATGTAACACTAGGCCTTTTTGTTTAATTGTTTTCCTCTGTTATTTCTATTTTATATATTTTTGTTGATTTTATTGCATATGTTTTCTGGCGCTACTCACTGCTTCATGTGTATGAAGCTCTCTATTGCACTATTTAGTGTAACACCTGTTTTTTATAGATAAACTCTTGGTTCCATTTCTGCGTTGGTTACAAGGATTGTAACCTTTTGATCAATTTGTATCATTCATACTTCTCTCCTTCTCCACTTGCAAGATCTATCATCCTTATGTCACACTCCAAATAAGTGTGGTTACACAGTTTTATTATTCATTCACTTTTACATTTGATACCCAATACACATTTATTATTTAGATTCACTTTCACATTGGAATTGTGGTGCATATGTATATGTATATGTATATATATGTATGTGTATGTGTGTATATAATATATATATATATATAATGTGTATATGTATGTATATATATATATGTGTGTGTGTGTGTGTGTGTGTGTGTGTGTGTGTGTGTGTGTGTATATATATATATATATATATATATATATACACACACACACACACACACACACACACACACACACACACACACACACACACACACACACACACACACACACACACACACACACACACACACACACACACACACACACACACATATATACATACATATATATGTATATATATATACATATATATGTAAACGTATTTTGATCAAGTATCTGTTCTCCATACAAACCGTGCACAAAACCCATTCCACATTAAGTGTGCAGATACCTAAAAACACGTTTTATAGAATGTGAAGAAATAAATTCATGTTCCAGCTTTGACATTTTTATTGATAATGTGTTGTATAACATTTAAATGCCAGAACATCTCGACCTTGCAAAAAACATATAATAGAAGTTAAAGGAGTTTACTTTGCCTGTAGTATACTTTTTTATATATAATGCTGCATTGTGTAACTAATCAGTTGCGCTTTCTGGTGATAGGGAATCTCAAACCAACATCCATCTCAGCATGTCCACAATGGCTAATGCAAAAAAAAAAAAATCCCAATTGGAGACTTGATATATGCAGTATGTTCTAGAACGGACAAAGCAAGCACGGACTGCAAAAATGAAATCTTAAAGGAACATTGATCATTTTACTTCTATTTTAAAACCTGTTCTGAACCTGCTCTAACCTAGTCACAGAATGTAGCAGGTCATCTTCATAGCCTCAAAACAAAATAATGACTCTTATGTGTGGAAAATCAGTGTTAAAATGCAGAATTCTTCAATTAACTTTATTTCTTTCCTATGGGTGTATTCACTACAATGCAATGGCCATTGTCCGTTGGTAAAGGCCATTCAAAGGTCCTTAACAATCAAACAATCAATAATGACTATTACACGTTAGTGAAGAGACCCATGACTATTCTTGTATGTGTCAATCTTGTTGACAGTGCTTTAGAATTAGAGTGGCGCATAGAAGCCCATAAGAAAGAGGATACAATTTTGGTCCCTCCATGTTGTTTGTCAAGAGAGCTGATACATTTGGGAAAGCATGAAGGAATTGGATGAGTTTCCTGGTGCAGGACTTAACAAATGGGGCATGCAATCCAGTTGTACTGGACAAAAGAACACTAATGCAGGGGAGGCCAACTGTAGCCCTCAAGGGCCACCAACAGGTCAGATTTTCAGGATATCCCTGCTTCAGCACAGGTGGCTGTCATTGAGACACTGAGCCACCTGTGCTGAAGCAGGGATATCCCTAATACCTAGCTTGTTGGTGGCCTTAGAGAACTGGAGTTGGCCGAGATTATCTGCACTACACTTTAAAAAAATAGTGTACATTTAAAAAAGATCTTCTAATTTAAATACACACCCAAATAAAGCAAATTATGGCAATTTCACTTGAGTGCTATGGGGGCCAATGCAAAACATTTTTGGCCCATATGGCACTCAAGGGGTTAGTTGAATTTGTCAGAAAGACCTCTGTCCTTTCTTTTTCCTTTGCTAGTTTTCCTTTCCACAGCTTCCACCTTCTCTCTGGTGCTTTAACTTTTCTTCCCTGCTCGCGTTGCGTGATCACATTGCCTTAAGGCATTGATTGCACCCATAGACCGCGCGACAGCAGGATGGGCGGTGCGTGAGGAGTCAGTTCAAACGGATTCCTCGGCGTGACGGGCACGTCACGTGAGCTGTTCACCCAATTAGGGCAAACCTGCTCCATGATGTCACAGACACGTCCCCCCACGGTGCATCTACCTTGTCCACATAAAGCTCCCGCTTGACGCGGGTGATGTCACTCACGCGCACACCTCCTCGCGGTCTTCTGCTGCATGGACGCAGCCTTACCTTCTCTCTCCTCGTCACAGTTTGCAGTTTTGAAAGTCGAACCCACATAACATTCCACAGCATGGGATATAATTTACATCTGCGGCACGAAAGTCGTTCTAAGTGCTGCACTTTCCAGAGCAGCTTCTTCCACTAACGATGTGTCCCCCACAAACTCCATTTAAATTCAGTGTAGGGCAGAAGTACTGGTTTCTCACCAGCAAGGATTTGTTTGGTTGCCAGTGGCAAACAGACAATTGGAAATTTTGTGTACTACAACATGTATGATATAAGGTACAGTATATGAGGACTTTGTGGAAGTGAAAAATGTACATCTTGTAAAGTCGAAGGAAACACATCTTATTTGTTCTAAGTGTTGCTAAAAGGAGTACAGTTCACATTATCTGACTGTTATTGAAAAATAAGGAAATTGTCTTTTTTTTTAAATGGCGTATTCTGTGTTTTATGGCTAACAAGTAAGTTTGTTTTTGGTGTTCATATACAGTGACTGTTGACGCATCATATCATTGTAATACTGGTCTAGGACAGGTGTACATTTCCCAAATATAAACGTTTAGCTCTTTAACCTTTTCTTCGCTCTAAATTTTGTGGGAACAGATACAGCCTTTATGCGGTGCCAAGTACATCCTTCTGACAAGCCACTGTCAGCAATGTAGTTTGCCAAGTGCAACTCCTGTGCAGAAAGCAAATTGAGCCATGATCACTGCATGTGATCAAACTTTTCAACTTCTCCATGCAATGTCTGGAAGGAGTAAAATGGTCAGCTTCACTAGATAGTATGCTCAAAGAAAAATTCACTTAAATGCACACCACTAGCAATTAGAGTATAACTTTTAATAGTGTTACTTAAAACATATATTACCGATTGTAAGTGTAACAGTAATTAAGAAATCAAAATATCAATAGCGAGACGAAATACCAATATCCCCTACTAAATAAACACTCAGACACAGCATAATACTTGTCAGGTGGTAGGGAGTTAAAGGTTAAATTCATTTCTGATGGAAATCACCATCAAAGAACAGAGACAAAGCTCAGTAATTCAACTATAAATACTGGTGATCTAAAGACCTCTAAAGGCCCGCGACTATCGGGCAGTCACAGATCCGGTGGTCCTGGACCCACAATACAGGCACAATACCAAGGTACGCTTCCTGCTTCTCTCCTGTTCTGACAGTCTGATAGTACCCAGCTGCATAGGCTCATCATCTGGAGGAGACGGAGAAACGAAACTTGTGGCCAACCGAGTCTTCGGGTTCCTAACAGCACAGCACTTCTCAGACAGGCACCTTGCATTCTGGGATCGATCCATATGCCAAGAGAAATTAACTCCTCAAGGTCCTTACGGTTAGCTCATCTTTTAAGTGCTCTGAGAGGCCCTGCCAAAAGGCCGCTACTTGAGCTTCATTATTCCAGCTGTTCTCAGCCGCAAGGGTACGAAACTCAATGGCCTATTGGCCTACCATGCGAGTTCCCTGGTGAATCCACAGAAGTGAAGCTGAAGCAGATGATACATGTCCCGGAGCGTCAAACAACAATTTTGAACGTACAGATGAAAGCAGGGGAGTCACTGATCAGGGGCGATTCCCCCTTCCAAGCCAGTGCCTCGTCGGTGAGAAGAGAAATGATATAGGCCACCCGGACTCAGTGCGTGGTGAACATGGACGGTTGTAATTCAAATTGGATAGAGCATTGATTAAGGAATCTCCTACATGCCATAGGGTCCTCCCTTTACCGTAGAGTAGTCGGGATCCAAGGTTCTCTGGTGCAAGGAGATAACGGAAGCGGTATTGGAACCGCATCTGCAGCCTTCAAGTCCGGCTGATGTGTGCCAAAGTGGGTAAGTAAAGGTCTGCACCGCTTCACACATCTGTGCCAGTTGTGGTTGATCGTGTAGGGCGAGACGTTGCTCAAGATCCCCCAAGTATTGTCCTTGCAGGGTAATGGCTCATCCTACCTCAGTGGTGTCCATGTTTGGGCTGGGTAAAATGTAACGATGCTTGTCTCAAGCCGGAAACGGACCTGCAGGGCTAAGGGAGGAATATGAAAGAACCGACCTGAGCCGAGGGATAGAGTAGTGAGTCGTAAGCTGAAGGTCAGGGCTGGCAGCAGAGTTGCGTAGTTGGTGAGAATGCAGAGGTCGAGGCAGGTGGAAGACACGGGTGGTCGAGGTAGGTAGCCGGGTCTGGTAACGAGGAAAGCAAAAGGTAAGTGCGTTGCATGTACTCGACGTGAACTGAAACTTTGCTCAGCAACTTCCTGCTTACAGGGCTGTTCTTTTTTTAAGGAAGCTGCCAGGAGCAAAAATGGAGGATCCTAGCACAGAAGCAAAATTCCGGTCCGGACTCTGAAAACCCAGGACGGATTTTGCAAAATCTCATAGCCATCCCCTTACCTTTCACAAACCACTCGCCTCCTTCCCCCTTACCCTGCACAAACAACTCACCTCCCCCTCCCCACCCAAACCACTCACCTTCTTACCCCTTCCTATACAAACCGCTTGCCTCCATTCCCATCCTTACAGAAAAACCTACAACGCAAAAGCTGTATCCTTTTCCCCACACCAAGCTCTCTCAACTCCATCTCCTTCCTTCTAATAAAAAAAAGCCCTCATGAGGGTACGAGAAGAGATTGGACAGTTACTTCTGAAATAAGGCTCTTAAACCAGTGGGCCAAATATGGCATCTGAAAGGCCCTAAACTGGCCCTTAGATCTTCTGCTCCTATTAATTTTATTTACTCAAGCATCTAAGTGCAATTGTTCACACAGAAACTCACTATAGAACTGCAGTGATAAAAATAGATGGTACAGATGTTATAAATACTGTACTTGGAAAAAAAATGTTAAGTTTTTTTTGTATAGATGTGCAAAGGCGTCCCTCCACCCACTGCTGCAGGCATGTATTTGCTGTCTAGGCACAGTCTCTTTTGGGGAATCATAAGTTTCTATCCACTATGTTAATGTTACATAGTCTTAATATGCCCAGAGGAAGGGCAGTGCTGCGGCCATGGTTCCTCACATGTTTCCTCCACATGGGTTATTCCTGTCCTGGGCTGCTGTACACTCTGTGACTGGGAGGACATAACCTTTTTGGCCTCTTGCCCTCTGCCCAACGCATTCTAAGTTGGGCTACGTTCGATTAGCCAAAGTTCCTATCGTTACCAATTCTATCTTCAGCCGCACTTGACAATTTGAAGGCAGAATACCTTTAATTGACGTGTGGGGGAGTAGTTATTTTGCTCAAGGCTTTCAACCTGCCTCGCTGCAGCAGGCTGCTGTGTTACTCACCAAGCTTTGACTTCAAATATTTGCCTCCTTTAGTAGCCCCAAAATCATAATCCACCCCTCCCCCTCTTCATATCTTCCAAAATCATATGGGCCTCTTACACCCTATATTGAGTTGGGAACTTACTTTGTTAACCTAACAAATCTTTATCTACAGTACGTACACACGCAACAGATTTATATTGTAGTACACTTCTGGCACTTCTATTTATAAATCTTTTCTTATCCAGCCCTTTGGAAAATTACTTAAAGCACTGCTATAAGATATTTTAACAGGTCATTGTGACAGTAGGGGTAGCTGGCATCACACAATAAAGGTAAAGCCCAACTAGCTACCCCTAAAAAACAGTGCAAGCTGGCTGTTTAATGTGTATCTCAGCCAAATGTATTTAATGTCTGGGGTGGAAAAGTAAAATAACTTGTATGTAAAAGTGTTGTCCGTAAAGCCTTTATTCCCTGTACATGCAATCCCCCAGTTTAGTGATCAACATTGTTCTGTGATGTGATTTGGGAATCAGCCCTGTAAAGTGTAAATTGGGTTATGTTACTGTAAGTATTGTTTCTATGGAGGGAGACTCGGCAATTCACTCAGCTGAGCTGTTCCATAGAAAAGATATGATCAAGACACAGGTGTCAAGATATTTGGTGAGTGGGGAAGAGTTGATAATCAGGTCTTGCGATGGGCTCTCAGGAAGGAGAGTCTTGCAGACTCTGTGGCTCCTACCCAGTGGGAGCACGCCCCCTCCTCTGGCTTTAATGGCACAAACTCAATCCGTGCCCTGGTTAGCCAGCAGTCCCTGTCCCATGTAAAGGATAGCCACAGATGGCTATATAAGGCCGCATTTATAGTGACGGCGACAGCGATGCGACGTCACGTCAAAACAAATGTATTGATGCTGTCGCGTGCGCTTATTGTAGGAGCGACGTGATGACTTGGTTGCGATCGCTGGAAGTCACTTCTATTTGATTTTTCCTGTGACCGCAGCGTGACGTCAGTGTCGCCATCACTATCGCTGGCACAATAAGCGCGGCCTAAGGGGCGCTGCTGATCAGAGCACTAGTCTATCTGAGAGACATTCTGGGAAGGAGTTTGGATCTTGACTGTGAGCAGCTGGAGATACATGTCAGAGGGGCTGCTGTGTGTTCAGCACTCTGATATCCTGGCCGAAAAGCAGACAGGGCAAGCCTTCTTGAAACAGGCCTCTGCACGTAGTGAGGCTAGAGTCTTCCACGCGGATCCCCAGTTTGGTGAGTGTATGTCATGCTGTGAATTTGCTGATTCTGCCACAATAAACTGTTTATTCAATTACTTTGTCCTGTTCTTGGTGATAGTGATCCCTGGAGGTTTTTGGTGTTAAAAGTACTGGTCTCCCTTGACAACCATTTTCATCCCAAGTAGAAATCCCACCAGTGACTTGGGTTTGAACCCACAGAATCCAGTATCTCTTCACAAGTGTCAGACTTTATATTTATTTTTTGAGGACTTATACGTTTTTTTTTTTTTCCAAATTACTATTTTGGGAGTTTTTTGTAACTAATGTTAATTTGTTTTGCGTATTGGTTTGAGTACAATCCTTTTGGATTGAATTACCTTTTTCATTTGATTTTTTTTTTCCCAGTAGTATTTTTGAAAGAATGCTTTGATTATAACATGTAGAAGATATCTTTTTGTTACTATAACCCTATACAGATTGTGGACCCTATTTGATCCTCTTTGGATCACCACTGTTAATAATCATTTGGTTCAGTAATACTGATAGTATTGTTGGTACAACCAGTGTAGAACTGCAAAAGTACGTGTGTTTAAGGGGGTAATTCTTTATAGTCTAATGCTGCCTTTTGAAAATTGAGGATTTCCAGACCAAAGCAGCCGCAGCAAACTATATAGAATATAGCCCTAAATGGTGTAGAAAGACAGAATTTGATGGCTATGAAGAACGACTTGGCCTTCCCAGCCTGACAATTTTCAGAATTGTTGCTAAACCTCACACCCTATTTGATCCTTGACTTGCTTTCATATTCAGGATAGCTGTTGGTCTATCACAAAAAGTTTTGTGAGTTTATCTCATGAGTCCACCACCTCGGTGAAGAACCTCCTCACACTGAGCCTCTCCGCCTTCAACTTCAGAACATGACCCCTTATTCTGGCACTTCTCTCTCTGAAATATGCTTCTCTCTTGTACCTTGTTTAAACCCTTGACTGTTTTTATCACTCCTCTCTACTCCTCCACGCGTTGCATGTTGAGGTTCATTAGCCTTTCCTGAAATTTTTTATGATTGTAGACCATGCATAATTTTATTTGCACAATGTCTAATTTATTTATATTCTGCAGATATGGGGTCCATATTTGCTAAGCAGTCAAACGCTATAAGACACATTCTGGCAGTGGAAGTGGCACTTTACAGTCCATTGGAGGGTGCTTTGTGGCAGAAGACTGCTGTGTAAATTTGGGCCTGTCTCCACAACTGAACACAGGTGAAGTCTTGGTTTTACCAACAATCTATAAAGTGGCATCTCTACCTCTGTCCTGCTAATTCTTCTCCCTATATAACCTAGCATCCTGCTAACTGTCCACTGTTTTGTTACATTGCTTTCTTACTTTTACTTCTCAGATTAAATAATGACTCCCAGGTGCCCCTTCCTTCTGCTTTAGTGGTTGAGGCCTCGTTCAGGATGGAAACAGTTGCGCTGGCGCTCCAGCACTGAGCCCCACGACGTCACAGAGCTGTTTCGCCCTCATTGGGCGAACAGCTCAACTGATGGGCTTGCGAGCAGCAAAATCAATTTTGCTTGCTCGGAAAGCGGCCCAGCAGGCCCGCCCGCTCACGCAGGCCACATACATTGTCGCAACGTGTCCAGCGTGAGTGGCGCGCCCATTCGGCGCCACCCTGGTCGAGGCTTTATGGTGCCATGCTGGACTATGCTGCCATTAATCCTTTTTTTTAATATTGTAGTTTCCACATTTTTTTACCATTCACTTCATCTACCTAAATCAAAAATCCTTATGATCATTTATTTACCCCACCATGAGTTATCATAGCTGTTCCAGATCTTTGTGGCATCTGCATGTAGTTCTAGTAAAGTGCATGGGGAAGGGGAGGATCACTACAGATAACATTTTTCAGATTAATTTACATATCTTAATTTCTACCACAAAACTGTACATGTAACCAATGCAACAATTAATTTGGTATGATCAAATTCACCTGTTTTAAAAATGTGGATAGATTGAAAGCATGAGCATATTTTTCCTAATCTCTAGGGTATAATTTCAAGGCTTCACTCTGAATTCCAGAAGGGACATTCACACGGAGGAGATAATTAATGATTTGCCTGCTTGTACTTGCTATTGGTAGTTTTCCTAGTACATTGTTTGCTTCCTCATTGGTTTCATCTGCTGTCAATCCACAAAATACATCCATTCCCACTGGTATCGTGGCAGCACCGGGAGACACCACGTAAATAAATAATGGACACTTGAAGCACCTGCAATTCTTGTATTTGTCACAAACTATAAATTGACGTCTGATCTAGGAAGAGCTTTCCATGTGGTGACCTTAAATTGTGGAATTTGTTATCCGCAGTAAACTCAAGGAGTAGTAAGGGTGAATTGCTAAGAGTTTGCAGCTCTAAAGGTAAGCTTGTAGTTCGTTGTGCCAAGCATGGTGTTAGATTTCAGCATGTGCAACAATGAGCTGTGGTTTACAATATGAGGATTACACAATAGGCTTTATAAGACTAACTATATAAGACTTAATAAGACTAACTTCTGTGTGTGTTTGTGTGTTTGTGTGTGTGTGTGTTTGTGTGTGTGTGTGTGTGTGTGTATAATGTATATAATTTTTTTTAATTCTGTGGTTTTATTCTATCTAATTATCATTAACAGGTCTAAGAAAATTATTGTTCTAGCTAGATGACTAGTTTCTTTGAAACAAAACCAATTGTGAACATTTGTGTTACATCTATTGTAAATGGAAATTGCAACTCATTTGACTGAAAGCACATGCACACGTTTCTAATTGTGAAACCCATTCAAGTAAATGTAACACAACTTTTGCCCATTTTTGTAAATTGTGTATGGTCTTATTTTGTATAGCGAAAAGTGAGTTTCTTCTCTATACAGGGTGTTGGTAACTTTACTTGGTGAATTAAAACAAAGAATTAAATGGAATGATATGGAACTGCACACAGAGTGCTGTGTTACGAATTCTGTATTACAGCAGTGGGAAAAAGAGACCAAGGGATGGAAGAATTGTCAAGAAAATAGTTGTTAATATTAATTGTTGAAAGGTTTTCATTCTCACAGCAGGATATTTTTATTCTCGGGACGCAGTGTGAAATGTAGCAAGTTTCATCGAAGAGCTATTGTTGAATTCATATGGTTACGGTGGAGTTTTATAAACCTGTAAACGTCTCTTTAAACCCATGCCAAATAACCTGATTATTTCTATAAACCTAATTAAAAATCAGAAGAGTAGTTAAGAGAATTTTTGCAATTGATAAATCATGCTGCTATTATCACAGTGAGTTTGCTATCCAAATGTATGACTTTTTTGATAACACTGTTATAGTTATATAATAATTATTATTAGGTGTAATAATTTTTAGTATTTTCATCTTTACTAGAGTGCATAAAAAAATATCTTTCAGAAAATTAAGTAATGCAACTAGCAATACCTCCAGGCATTCGGGCCATTGAGCAGTTTGGAACATATAATGTATGGGATTTTGGTGGCACGGATGGTCATGGAGAATCAATATAAACCTTGACTAATGGATTTACAGTTTTAAAAACGTACGTTCAAAGTAAAGTTGGTGATTGGAAGCAATACATAATATATAGGTAGGTGTATGTTGTGGCACAGAATAACATCCAATAGCTGTTTGCCCTTTTGTTTTTTATCCTGTTGCTCTGGTGGTACAATGAAAGGGGATTTGAGAATGTTGGATGATTGTAATGGTTGGAAAATTGTTTAAGAAATGAGGCTGAAAACTGGTGTTGTCATTTGGCACCATAGCCACTCGGAAAGCTTAAGGGTCTAGGCGACTAGTCCAAGAAGGCACAGGCCGTTCCTGAATATGAGATAGTTGTGGAAGTTGAAACTGATAATTGAGCTGCCACAAAAAAGGCGTGTGGTAGAAACATAGCATTCGATGGCACATGTGAAGGAAGCACTTGGCCCAACTGGGCTGCCCATTTTCCCATCTGCTGTAAAACCTCAGGCCCGTGACTTGATTTTATAGTTATGATGGGTTTAGGTCTGTCCGAAACAACATTTTTTTAATCCCCTTACTCTGTTAGCTTCTACCACTTATGCTTGCAGGCTCTTCCGTGAATGCACCACCTTTTCCGTAAAGAAGTACTTCCTCACATTTTCCCTCGGTTTGCCACCATCCAGCTTCTGGACATAACCATTTGTTCTAGCACTTTTCTTGTACTTTGTTGAAAGTATTTTATTTTAAACTTTCTATCACACCCCCCTCTCCCGTCTCTCTTTCTCCCGAAATTTACGTATTGAGGTCCTTTAGTCTGTTCTGGTGCATTTAATGATGTAGATACACATGGGGTGGGTAACTCCAGTCCTCAAGGACCACCGACGGGTCAGGTTTTAAGGATATCCCTGCTTCAGCACAGGTGGCTCATTCTTTGACTGAGCCACCTGTGCTGAAGCAGGGATATTCTTAAAACCTGACGTGTTGGTGGCCCCTGAGGACTGGAGTTGCCCACCCCTGTGAGAGACCATGCACCATTTTAGTAGCCCTTCTTTGCACAATCTGTAATTAAGTTGCAAAACTGAACACTAGTCTAGATGAGCGAAATAAACACTTTATTAACCTGCATTTTACTTTTAATGATCCCTCAAGTAGTTCAGGCGAATATTAACGAGGCAAGGTAGAAGAGATGTGAAGCATCAGTAATCAGAGAGAATTCCATACATAACATATAATGATAATCAGGATGACAATGGAATGTCCTGGAGGATTGAATAAATGTGCAATAGGAAGGATAAGTGTCTAGTGGAGTCCACTTGACCACCACAGCTTAAACACAATAAACACCCAACCAAATAAGCAAATCCGGAAATAAAGAAGCACAGGTGTCTATATATATATATATATTAGGGCACTGCGGCCCTTTACCTGTGTGCTTGCACAGACATTCCAGACATCAGGGTCGTGCAGCCCATCCAGATGAAGATACAGCAAGTGATAAAGTGCTCTGTGCACGAAACGTGTAGGTGCGTTCGTGTTGTCCTGTTACTGTTGTCTAGCCTGCAATAAACCAGACCTATTGCTACATTGGAGTGTGCGCTTTTTTTCCTATTTTTCCGGTTCTACTGGGAGTTGGATTTCTTTGGCAGTGCTATCCATCATCCATCTCTACCTTGCTGAATATTAACGAGGTTCTGATGATATCCGTTCCAAAAAACACGCGAGTGTACTTAGTGAGTGTCCTTAAACCGGGGTATGCCTGTATTGAGCTCATTAAAAGTCTGTGTAATCTCCAGAAATTCTAAAATGTTGATTTTGCCCAGGAAAATAGGATTGCATTTCACAAAATACCTTAAGTAAGACACTCTAATAAAAGGCATTTATAGTAAATAGGCATCGGAGCCTATAAAAGGATGTTTAAAAGTTATATTACATGTATTCATGTAAAATTAAGGATTGTTTTAGGTGTTTTTGTTTGAGTGGTGGTTGCCTTAAAAAAAAAAAAACATAAACACAAAGTTTTAAATTTAAATTTTGTAGTTATAACCGTGGCAAGCGAAGACTTGTAAAAGGTTCGAATTCCCTTATTTTAGTTAATGTCATTTGATGTGTTTATCAAGACCTGCCCTGTCTTCCCCATGCAAAGTGACCTTGTTCTTGTTCTGCGGGGTCCTCTCACATGTTGGGTGGGCAGACAGTGGAAGAAGCAATTGGAAATAAAGTTTTCATTTAGTGCAGATTTGTCAGAGAGTAGAAATGTAACTTTGTAGGATATCTACAGTACATGCATTAAACCACTTAGATTAATACAATTATGGAATTGTGTAATATTTCAAATAAAACCACACACACACGCTGTGAAATGTGTTTTCCTATTAGGGATACATATACTGTATATATTTATATGGGATGTATATTAGGAACGGTTTCCCTTATCTGTTCAGCTCATGAACAAGTTAGAATTTTAAAGTACATTCCTTTTTTCGTAAATAATCTAACAATCTTGTTGTCTTCCTTAAACCAATATAGCCATGCATTAAGAAAAGAATTGGCTTTTGTTTTTCTGTATATTAAGCACAAGTGTATTTTCATCGGGGCCTTTGGATAGGGACTGTTTGTCAATCAAGAGCTTCCTCTACCCTTCTTAAACTGGAAGTAATTGTAAAGCAAGCATGTCAAACTCAAAGGCTAACACAGGCCAAATAAACAAGGTTTAAGTTTATGTGGGCCGCAAAAAAACAAAAACTTAAATTTTCATAGAAACGTAGGTTTATTTTGAAAAGTTTGTGTGTGTGTGTGTGTGTGTGTGTCTCACTAACCGAACCAAAAAAAAAAAAGCCAGACGTGAATGACTTCTGAACCCATTAACCAGTGTCAGGATGCCCCCTCTTAACAATTTCCAAAGCCGCAATCCCGCCTGGGATCTTACCTGATCCGCAGTCCCTCAAGGTACTATACTGGAGGGGAGGTGTTCCCTACCTGTCTTCCGATGTCTCCCGTGTGAGAGGTAGAGAGAGAGAGAGGGTGGTTGCCTGACTCATCAGGCCTGTTGGCGGCCCTGTCCCTCATTCTCTCTCTACTTCCCCCCCCCATTTTCTCTCTCCCTCCCCCCCCTCCATTCTCTCCCCCCCCTCCATTCTCTCCCCCCCCCCTCCATTCTCTCCCCCCCCTCCATTCTCTCCCCCCCCTCCATTCTCTCCCCCCCCTCCATTCTCTCCCCCCCTCCATTCTCTCCCCCCCTCCTTTCTCTCCCCCCCTCCATTCTCTTCCCCCCCCATTCTCTCTCTGACCTGCACAGATGCACACAGCCACTGACCTACAGACACTCACACAGACAGACCAACAAAGACACTGACCACACACAGACACCCACACAGTCACTGCTGGCCTGCACAGACACACACACAGCCACTGATACACACACACAGCCACTGATACACACACACACAGCCACAGACACACACACACAGCCCCATCTCCCCCACACACACACTCCCCCCCCCCCACACACACACACACACATTCCCCCCACACACACACACTCCGCCCCCCCCACACACACACACTCCCCCCCCACACACATGCACAATCCCACCCCGCACACACACACACCCCCACACACACACACACCCCCCCACACTCCCCCCCACAACACACACACTCCCCCCCACAACACACACCCCCCCCCCCCCCCACACACACACACAAAGTGGAGTACAGCGACGGATGTGAGTGACTGGAGGGGGGGGGGTGGCGGGGGACAGAGGAAAGACCTGCTTTTTGAGCCTCCCTCTGCACCCACCGCCCGTCAGCGATCGCGCACCACCACTGCCCGCCCCCATGCCCATCTCCTGCACCATGCAGACCGGGGGCAAAGGGAGCGCCAAGGGTTCAGGGGGGGGGCGGCAAAGGGGGTGAGCGCCAAAGGGGGTGAGCGCCTCTGCCCCGGGTCCCTGTGGCTGCCCGCCCGGCAGGGGACACTGCGCAGCAGGCAAAGGAGCCAGGAGCGTGAAGGCAGAGACACACTCACCGTGTGCTCTGCACAAAGCGGAAGCCCCGCCCCCGGCTTCCTCTGACCTGCCTGCGACCAATCCCCTGCATCCCGGCCGGCATTCTAAGCCCCGCCTCCTTCATTCAAACCCATGCGGCCCTTCATCCAATCCCCTGGCAGCATTCACTCACACAGAGAATACTTACCAGCTGCCGCATCCTCCTCACCGCCGCCGTAACCGGGACACATTGGCTGGGCCGCACAGATACTCGTTGTGGGCAGCATGCGGCCCGCGGGCCGCGAGTTTGACATGCTTGTTGTAAAGGGAGAGGGACATATGGTTTCCTGTGCAAACTCTTGCAGAACACAGTGACAGACAGAGGAGAGTAGCGAGAGGAAATCAAACCCCTTCCATGCCTCGGCTAACTTTGTTGACCAACTAACTTAAAATAATACTTCTACGTGTCGGATTTTGGTTAAAGAATAAATACATGTCAGTGCAATTAGTAAAATTTGGTCTTAAGCGGGATTATGCCTGTGAAAATTTTACAATTAGTCTTTCTCATAATATATAAGATGGCCAAGCTTCTTTTTTTGTTATTTTGTTCTCTCAGGCGTGCACATAAATAGGAAAAAACTTGTGAGCGGACCACTGTCCTCACTCCCCTCCTCCTCGCTCCCCCCTCTCTTAATCATTCTCCCCCCCGCCCCATCCTCATTCTCTCCCCCCCTGTCCTCCACATTCTCTCCCCCCACCCCCTGTCGTCCTAGGTCTCCCCCCATCTCCTCAATCCCCCCCGTCCCTTCTCCACACTCCCCCAACCCTTCTCCTTACTCCCCTCTTTCCCCTCTCCTCACTCCTCTGTCCCCTGACCCACCCTCCCCTAATAATTTTACATGGGGGGTGATGGGAGGCCTCCGGTCCCATTGCCTGCCGAGGGATGCTTGGGCCCCCCAGGCTGGGTGCACCGATGGAATGGAGGGTGGACGCCGTTCCAAATGCTGTCACCTGCTCTATAAAAATAAAAGGGACAGTGACGTAAACTGCCATATCATGTGCCATAGAGATACTGTTTTTATGTGTTAAGCTTGTAATATTTATATACAGTTGTGTGAAAAAGAAAGTACACCCTCTTTGAATTCTATAGTTTTACATAGAACATAACAATCATCTGCTCCTGAGCAAATACAACCTCAGATGAACAACAACACATGACATATTACACCGTGTCATGATTTATTTAACAAAAATAAAGCGAAAATGGAGAAGCCATGTGTGAAAAACTAAGTATACCTTATGATTCAATAGCTTGTAGAACCACCTTTAGCAGCAATAACTTGAAATAATCGTTTTTTGTATGACTATCAGTCTCTCACATCGTTGTGGAGGACCCACTCTTCTTTACAACGTTGCTTCAGTTCATTGAGGTTTGTGGGCATTTGTTTATGCACAGCTCTCTTAAGGTCCCGCCACAGCATTTCAATCGGGTTGAGGTCTGGACTTTGACTGGGCCATTGCAACACCTTGATTCTTTTCTTTTTCAGACATTCTGTTGTAGATTTGCTGGTGTGCTTGGGATCATCGTCCTGTTGCATGACCCAATTTCGGCCAAGCTTTAGCTGTCGAACAGATGGCCTCACATTTGACTCTAGAATACTTTTGGTATACAGAGGAGTTCATTGTCGACTCAATGACTGCAAGGTTCCCAGGTCCTGTGGCTGCAAAACGAGCCTAAATCATCACCCCTCCACCACCGTGCTTGACAGTTGGTATATGGTGTGTGTGCTGATATGCTGTGTTTGGTTTTCACCAAACGTGGCACTGTGCATTTTGGCCAAACATCTCCACTTTGGTCTCGTCTGTCCAAAGGACATTGTTCCAGAAGTCTTGTGGTTTGTTCAGATGCAACTTTACAAACCTAAGCCGTGCTGCCATGTTCTTTTTAGAGAGAAGAGGCTTTCTCCTGGCAACCTTTCCAAACAAACCATACTTGTTCAGCCTTTTACTAATTGTACTGTCTGGGACTTTAACATTTAACATGCTAACTGAGGCCTGTAGAGTCTGAGATGTAACTCTTGGTTTTTATGCAATTTCACTGAGCATTGCACGGTCTGATCTTGGGGTGAAGTTGCTGTGACGTCTACTCCTGGGAAGATTGGCAACTGTCTTAAATGTTTTCCACTTTTGAATAATATTTCTCACTGTAGAATGATGGACTTTAAATTGTTTGGAAATGTAACCCTTCCCAGATTGATGGGCAGCAGCAATTGCTTCTCTGAGATCATTGCTGATGTCTTTCCTCCTTGGCATTGTGTTAACATACACATACCTGAATTCTCCAGACCAGCAAACTGCTAAAACTTTGGCTTTAATAGAGGTGGTCACACTTGCTGATGATCAATTAATCAAGGGCATTTGATTAGCAGCACCTGTCTGCTACTTAGTATCTTAATTCCTATGAAAGCAGTAAGGGTGTACTTAGTTTTTCACACATAGCTTCTCCATTTTATTTTTGTTAAATAAATCATGACACGGTGTACTGTGTCATGTGTTGTTGTTGATCTGAGGTTGTATTTACCTAATTTTAAGACCTGCTAAGGAACAGATGATTGTTATTATGTCCTGATATATAAAACCATAGAATTCAAAGAGGGTGTACTTTCTTTTTCATACAACTGTACATATTTGGGCACTAAATTGATGGGCAGATGTCATACTGTAAGCAATTTCTGGTCCTTCAGGATTTTGATTGGGTCAGCATCAAATCCTGTTTTCATTTATCAAATGTTTAAAATTGTAAGATGGGTTCTGCTGTTGGAGATGGCTGTAACACACACAATAAAATGCAGTATTGATTTTACTCGTATTGAAAGAATTATATTGTGTATTGCAAGTTCTGTATGACAAATAAATACAATTCTCTATTTCCCCCCCCCCCCCCCTTTCCCATTAGGTACCAAGTCTGGCGATGATTTTGCTTTATATTGGATTACTGATGGTGGCTTTTTTAAGTAGCCACGTGGAAGGAAAAAGAGATGCAGTACTTTACTGTGGAGGTACGTAAAAGTCTAATGTCTCTATTGTTGAGAAATAGTGTAGTGATTTAAATAAGCAATGTCCCAAAAACCAAGACAAACAATACTTGTTAAATGTGTAAAGTTTGACAATGCACATGTCTCCCTTGGATACAGGGACATTATTTCAATGATAAGCATCATCAATAAAGTGCTTTATTTTACTTTCATTTTATCAAGCCACCTATGCACTTTATCCTCAAACTATTGTTTGTTAATATAGAGGTTGTAGCTTCCTCCTCTGGCACTATTTTTGCAATTGATTCTCCTTGGTAAATACAGAGGCATACAATGTATTTAATACCTTAATTCTTTAACTCCAATAATTTGCCTGCCCATCTCACACTGAAAGGTCCTATATTCTCTTTTCTAATCTTTTTGTTATGAAGGTACTTTAAAAAGGATTGCAATGGAAAAGTAAGATCAACCCTAAACAATTTTTTATTTGCTAATTTGATTGCCCTTCTGCAATTTTTGTTACATTCCTTATAATTCTGATATGATGCCTCCGTCCCTTCAGACTTTAAGTATCTAAACGCCTTCCTCTTCTTTTCCATTTCCTCCCCTACCTGTTTATTTAGCCACATTAGTTTAGACTTGTTTCTTTTATATTTATTACCCGAGAGTGTGTGTGTTTTTCTAACAATGTTTTAAAGACTGCCCATTTATCGTCTACATTTTTCCCTGCAAAAACATACCAATGTATTCCTTGTATTTTACTCCTCAGTTTATTAAAATCTGCCTTTCTAAAAAATGTATTTGTTGAACCCATACGTAGACGGTTTTCACTATCCGTTGTTTAACTTTACGACAAACGGATTATCCGACGCGTCACTATGCATTCCGCAGAACGGATTATATGATGCTCGCCGCCACTCATTAGCATGGGATTCGTTTTACGACGCTTTCACTGCCCGGCACTTGTTTCCGGAACTAATTCCGTCGTATAACCGAGAACCGCCTGTAATATGGTTTTTGATGATTTATTTCAAATGAGACCGTGTCATGACCACTGTTTCCCAAATGCTCCCGGACTTGAACATTTGTTATTACTTCTACATTGTTTGTTTGATATCATCAAATCCCAGTTTTGCCCCTCTCCAGGTTGGTACCTCAATAATTTGGGTAATGTAATTGTCTTTAAGTACCCCCAAAAACCTGTTTCCTTTCGTTGTAATGCTAATCTCATTGCTCCAGTCTATCTGGATAATTAAAATCACCCATTATGCAAACATGACCTTGTTTTGATGCCTTCTCCATTTGCAAAAGTATTTTGGCTTCCTTTATCTCACAGATATTTGGTGGTTTATAGCCTATCCCTACAAACATTTTCTTTATACTTTTCCCCCCCCTGCTAATTTCAATCCACAAGGTCTCTACATTTTCATCATTCCCTTCATAAACATCTTCCCTTATAATAGATTTTAGATCCAGTTTAACATGTAAACGTACTCCACCTCCTCTTCTATTTGCTTTATCCCTCTGAAAAGGGAATAACCCTCTAAATTTACTGTCCAGTCATGAGTGCTCCCTTGTAGCTATTAATTCAAGCTCCCCAATTTAATGTCAGACTTCTTGCATTGTTTTTTGTTACCACTCTGTACTATTCTCTTATCTGCTCCTGGCTTTCTACTCCAATTGGATTTGGTCACTAGACGTTTACTAGTATTATCTGTATTTGGGGTTTCTCTCTTCTTGACAAACTTCCTCTCCCCCACCCCCCCTCAACTTCCATGACCCTACAGTATTTCCCCATTCGTACCTATTCTGTCTAGTTAATTACTTCTCTTGTCCCTCCCCCTTCTCCCTAGTTTTAAAACACCTCCAACCTTTTTAACATCCTCCTCCTTAGCACATAAGATCCCTTTTCATTGAGGTGCAATCCATTCTTACCACAAGGAGACCACCTGTCAGAAAAGGAGTCTAAGTGCTCTAAAACCCAAACACACTTTCCTACACCCATTCTTTTTTTTTTTTTTTTTTGCCATCCATTAACCTCCCTAATCTCCAGTTGTCTTCCTGGGTAGCGCATGGCACTTATACTATTTGGGAAAATACTACCTTGGAGATCCTTGTTTTAAGCTTGCGGCCTAGATCCATGAAACCATCTTTAAGGACCCTCCATCTTTTCTCCAACTTTGTCATTGGTACCAATGTGTACCAAGACCGCCAGATTAGTTCCAGCCCCTCCAAACAATCTGTCCATTCGATCCGCAGTGTGCCGATCTTCAGCCCCCTGGAGATACAACAAACTGTTTGGTTCATGTGGTCATGGCAACAGATTTTACTCTACGCTCCTTATAATGTAGTCCCTTACCACAATAACCTTTCTTGTTCTCGGAGTATCCCGAGTTCCCTCAGTGCTAGAGGACCTATTCCCCTGGCTGGCAGATCTATTGGTATGGGTCAGCTCACAACTGGCCTGCCTCTTCCCCCTGCTTCCCCTTCTTATGATTACCTAACTCAACCTGGTCCTCACTCTCAGCTCTGCCCTCGGCACCACTAGTCTAAGCCATGGCCTGCTCAGTGAGCACTAAACTCCTTTCGAGATTGTCAATGTCCCTCAATATTGCAAGTTGCCTCTTCAGATCAGCAAACTGAGACTCCAGAGAGCATCCGATCACCCTTCCCACAGCCGTATGCTCCCTGAAACAGCTGTTCCATGTGCACATACATGTGGCACAATGTGCATTGAGTGGCGTTCTCAAGCTTACTCATTGTTGCACTATTTATCAAGTACCAACAATTTACTGTAGTTCTATATACCTATATTCCTTGTTCTAACTCCATACTTAATACAAAGTGCACTTGAAATCATACTGCAATTTAGTCACACAGCTCAACACGCAATGTGCGTGGGAACATTTTTTTTTTTTTTTTTTAGTCCAGGGCTGCATAATAGCCTTGTTTAAGAAAGAGAACTTCAAGAACATCCAACCTTATATAACGAATATAAAAATAAAGTACAAATGTTTTGCTGAAACCGCAATGTACAGCGAGCCTGAGAATAAGTGTTAATCCTATGAAATGTGGTAAATTATAATAAAAAGAATGTTGGGCAACTTTTTTTGTAATCTTGTTTTCTGCTCAAGTTTAGCATGTAAAATTTAATAAGTACAGCAGGATCAAAAAGTACTGAGGAATTTTCTTAGTATGCACAGATTTAGCTATAGATTTATAAACCTACATATGGAACCTTGTTGATTTAATGGTCTTTGAACAAGTTAACATCTTAAAAGCGGCATTGAAGCCCATATGTCACATGCAAAGGTGCCATGCTGACCCAGCCATAGTCTTAAAGGGGCAATACCATACCATCATACCATCTAATGTCTGATCTTCCTGAACCGTTTCTGAGGACTAAGGCCAGGTCGTCCGCAGCAGGGACAAGAGCTGCCCCACAATGGGGCCGAGCCCTCTGCGAGGGGCGGCCATCGCGTTGCGCTGACAAACTCCTGCTCTCAAGAAAATTGAGATCAGTAGTCGTGACTGAGAACAGGGCCGCGCCCCCGTCTTTCCCACCCCCTTCCCCCGTCTTTCCCACTGCACCTCACTGCAGACCAGGGAACTCGGCTGCACGTGCAGCGCAGGCAGCGGGGCCATAGCCTAAGGAAATTGCTGTGTCAGAATGATTTATAGAACCTGAATAAAGCATAAGATCATTGCCCAAATCTTTTAGGTGAATCCCTAGATAGTCACTCTGTTGTATTATTATCATTTTACGAACACAGGAGTGAAGATTGTTTTTTATATGCTCTATCTTTGACGCTGTACCTCTGAGGTGAGGGAGAGGAGGAAGGTGGTTAAGAAAGCCTGGATATGTGCGGCTTGCAATAAGCCAGGATATATGCGGTTTTTAGTAAGCCAGTGCTTGAAGCAAAGAAATTATGCGAAGAGTGCTTATGTCTGTGGCCAGGTCCCCAATGCTAAGATTTCTATTATCTTATCCTGGATGAAGGATACGGTCCCACATTATGGCTTAACGGACCCAGAATAGATCAAGGTCCCAAACAAGCCTTGATAGGGGAAGAGCATCTTCGACAGAGGAGTCTGTCATGCTATAGCGGTACCAAGGAGACGTTTTCCAAGATGTATCCCTTCTATTCACAAGGACATAAAAAGTTGGTCAAATTCCTTGAAGGTGGACGCTACAATCGCCCATATTGGAAAGACTACATTACCAGTGGAAGATGCAGTGGCGTTTTATGACACATTTGGATTGAAGGATGAAGTCTCCTGAAGAAATCCTTTCTGTCAGCAGCCTCATTTTTCAGAGCCGTAAGAATGTTGAAAACAAACACAATCCCTTCCAAGCGCTTACCCGGACACCCACCACATCATATCGGATATATTTGTGTCGAAAGGAGTGCAACTGGGTTTGACCAAATCTATTCAACAAAAGACAAAAATACCCAATGCTACATCCAATATGATAAAAATATATAGTAAAATACTTAACTGTTCGTCTTCTCAAAAATAAGGGTAATTTAGTTAAACTCTCTGGCCAAAGCGTTGTAAGCCTGCAGCCACGTCACGGCATGACCTGTATGTAGGTCCTAACACTACTTTTGACAATTCTCATTTACCTCTGCAATGGAGGGAGAATGGTCTCAATAGACCAGTCTTCCACAGGTGCATGGGAAAAACCTGCTACTTAAAAAGTCTGAGATAAAGGAGACTTTGTTACATCCTGTGATCAAATAATGCCCAAGCCTGCCACCAAACGCCAAGGTAAGTATCAGAGGCAGGTCCCTACACTGACTGCAACTAGTGTTATGTGAATATGCCCCAAATGGGGTTAAAATGTCCAAGCATATGCTTATATATCTAGTGCTGTTAAAAACTGGTGAATACCAGCGAGAACACTTACTGTACATGTGAAGTGAATGGTGGTAATCCAGGGACCATACTGAGAAAATACCTAGAAAAGGGAGGGGTTAGTCTCCCACAAGTTGCTTATACATGCACTTGCAGGCAATTAGGCCAATTATATTTACACCTTAATAAGGTGATGAGGTCACTCATCTCCAAACAACCGTTACCAGTTGACAATTTACACACAATCCCTGCAAGACCTAACCCCAACACCCACCACCAACACCCACCACATTTTTATATATATATAAATATATATATATATATATATATATATATGCAGTGTTCGACAAACCTATACATTTGCTCGCCCCGGGCGAGTGGATTTAACCCCCGGGCGAGTAAATATTGGCCCAAGCAGCACACGTTTGGTACTAGGTGGCGAGTAGATTTTTTTGTGTGGCGAGTAGATTTTTTGGTGATTTGTCAACCACTGTATATATGTATATATATATATATATATATATATATATATATATATATATATATATATATATATATATATATATATATATATATATATATATATATATATTGGTGCCATTACTGTCCTCTAGGGGCTGAATGGGGCAGTTATTGGACTTTTTCATCACAAGCACTTATATCATTTATCTAATTCAGTGTGGTTGCGGTCAACATATGTTGGTCGCACCACTAGGTCCTTGGGTATTCGCTTCCTGGAGCATAGGAGAAATGTCTTTAAAGGATTAAATACACATAGTATTTCACGACACTTTAAATCCAGACATAATCAGGATCCCAAGTCCATGACTATCATGGGACTTGAGAGCATTTCTCCTAGTGTTCTAGGGGGCGATCGATTCAAGACCCTCTGTAGACGGGAAACATTTTGGATCCACCAGTTGGGCACTCTGAGCCCTGGTGGATTAAATGAATGCCTTGATGTTAGCACGTTGGTCTGATTGCTTCAGATGGGGGAGCCCTCCCTGGTCTCTGATCCCCTCTGTAGTCCTCTGTCATCCATTTGTCCAGATCTCTCCTAGACCCTTTCCTGATCTTGGTAACTGGCACTCGATACATGTAAAGTATATTCACTTATAACCATCATGTGTGTTATACACTGTCCTGTTTTATTAAATTTTAGGACTCATTCATTTTTTCATATATATATTTTTACATTTTTATTATAATATATTTTTATTACAATATATATTTCTTTATATACATCCCTCATTATATGCATACACATGGTTTTCTCAATATATATAATTATAATATGTCAACACGTATCACTTAGTAAATCCCCACATATGTTTGGTTCATTAGTTATTATATGGTAATATATGTTATTTTATTCACATATATACACAAAAATTTTAACACTTCGTATATTATACGCTTAACACATTAGTTAATTAATATTATTTATTTTTAGTCCACATACACCATTTGTCCTCTCCCTCTCTTCTTGAAAAGATTTGCCCAAAAACAATATTAATATGAATCTGTCACATTGGTGCTTTGTTGTATAGTTGTGCATATATAATCATGTGTATACATGTACACATATATATGTATATGTGATCAGATATGAAATTGGGTAAACTTATTGACTGTGTTTTAAATATTAGGTTTGTCTACCTCTCCATCTATCTCCTTGTTTTGTATTTAATGTAATTCAGTCAATATTATATGTTTTGTAATTTATGTTACAATCAATGGATTTTATTTATTAACTTGTTGCAATGAGTATATAGAGTTTTAGTTCATTATGATCACATTGTGTTATTGTTATGTTGCCAAACATTGAGTCTATGTTATAACCTTCAGTATAGACATTATGAATATCCACATCAATTTTTGGAAACCACCATAGACACCTTTTTATATATATATATATATATATATGTGTATATTTATATATATTTATATATATATATATATATATATATATACAATCGATTTATAGTCCTAATTATTAAGAGAATATATATGCAATAATACAATCAATATATCAATTTCCAAAATTGGTAGTGATACTTTAATCATTACAATGTTTATCTCCTTGTAATATCCACAAAACAGTTAAGTCCACTGATCACATACAAGTTTGGTCTAATTCTTTAACATTGTATATACAGTCATTATCGTGGTTTTTAACAGTTGATTAAGCCTTCCTCCAAGTAATATCCCGTTCAGCTGTTTCTAGGGGTTGCTAGGACACGAATTATGTATATATACTGCATGAGTTCAGCCCCTTCCCATCACCCTTTGAAAAAGTCGCCCGAGAGTGATGAAACGCGTCAGGGAGCGTCATTACGCATTACGTCACGGACATTACGTCACCACGTTGCGCATGAACAGGCCGGTTCGTGTGTGTAACAGCTTGAGGCCATACAGCTAGGAGATCTTCTGAGGACTTCAACCCGATGCCGGTATACTTTATCTACACTTGGATACTATCCTGATGATCACGGATCGTTCACTATCCAGAGACTGACATCAGAGACAAGCAAAGACAAGTAAAGATACCGGATGGTGGTGATTTATTCACGACATGCTTTTAACTTCCTTACCCTTGTGAGTGTGATTCTTTCCCCCCCCCCCTCTCCTCCTTTTATTAAATATACAGTTATACACTATGGGGCGTGCGCTCTCTTCTCTTTCTCCTCTATATATATATATATATATATATTTATATATTTATATATATATATTTATATTGTTGTGGTGCCATCGCTGTCCTCTAGGGGCTGAATGGGGCAGTTATTGGACTTTTTCATCACAAAGAGTTAATTTAATCCTCCTTGGATAGGCTATTCAGGTGATAACTAATGAAGCTAATCAACCTGTTTTGAATAGCCAGGAAGTGTCCACAAGGAACGGAATGGGAAGAGCAAGGTGCGCTGTAGTAGCACAGTAAGAAGCCAGTTGTACTGCAGTACTCATGGGACCCATAGTGGAGTCCTTGCAAGGAAGGCAGCCGCTGTGAAGAGACAGTTGAGAATGGGACTGAAGTGTATCCATGTTCGTAAGATGAGAAAGACATCACAGGTTATCCAGCAACACTCCCAACGGAGTAAATTAAAGGGACAAGAAAGAAAGGCCCAAGCCTACGAGTCTGCCGACGGTAATAGAGCGGCATCATGGGGTGCACTTAGGATTGATAATACCCCACCCAAATTGAAGTTATAAAGATAAATGAGGTGAAAACCAACACTAAAAGTACGCGGATGGAAAAAGGTCCAAAAGCCATCACCGCTAAAGCGGAGTTGCTGTCTTCACAAGAAAAGGCCAAACAGGCTCTGGTGAGTGAACGCCATGACCTAACTGAGGTCTTGGTTCTTCTACAGGGTAAGGGAGACTCTGAGCACAAGAGGAAGAAGGCAGAGATAGCTGATAGACAGCAGGATGCTCGGGAACATTTGCAAAAGGGGACACAACAAAGGCGGAGCTTCAACCCTAGACTCAGGACGGCACAAGAGAAAGAGATAGCGAAGGATGAGTGTTCAGGCCCAGATGGCCTGGTAATTACCCCAAAAAGAAAATGCCTAAATTGGAAGGCAAGAAAAAAAAAGGGGGGGAAGGGCCGATGTCTGACAAAGAGGTGGGTGCACATGAATAGTGCACAGGCCGCTCACAGGATAATGTTTCGCTGGGGTGAGGGATATGTGGTGCAATCGCTGTCCTCTAGGGGCTGAATGGGGCAGTTATTGGACTTTTTCATCACAACGAGTTAATTTAATCCTCCTTGGAAAGGCTATTCAGGTGATAACTAATGAAGCTAATCAACCTGTTCTGAATAGCCAGGAAGTGCTTTAAAAGGCTGGAAGCTGCAAGGCACAGAGAGACAGAGGAGCTCCCCAGCTACCAGGAGCTGGCTAAAGAAGTCTGAGAGACACTGCTGAGAGAGCTGTGCTGAAGCAGTGGCGGCTGTTACAGAGGAACACAGGAGTTTCCCTGAGCTCCCATGGGGTGGAATCCCAAAGAGAAGGACGGACGATAGACTGTGCTGAAGCAGGGACACCACCAGATGGACTAAGATAAGCACAACCCTTTCTATTGTTTACAAAGACTGCTGTTACCTTACTGCTTATGCTAGGGCATGTTTTCAGCTGACAACTGGCTTAGCTGGCAGCCGGGTTAGTAAGGGTTGGAGCTGAGAAGTCAATTAGCTTTCCTAATGGAAATAGGATTTGATTTTATTATTTGGTTTTTCTTAAAAGGACGGTGGGCCTATTCATATTATTTATCCCTGTAAATAAACCCCAAGTATAAAGACATACAGCGTTTCCTGCCTCATTTGGGATAAAAGAGACTGCAATGTGGTGTCGGCATCACAATAAATATATATATATATATATATATATATATATATATATATTTATCTATCTCTATCTCTATCTCGTGCACGCACACACGTACGTTATGGTGGGTAAAAAAGGTGACAAAAAAACCTCCACAGCAAAGCATATAGCAAATGGAAATGTTACTGTATGCTCATTTGCATGTCTTAGACAGGTCTGCAACCCCGCATTCACCATTATCACCCAGCACTTCCACTACAGCAAGGGATTCTGGGAAATGACATGCAAATGAGCACACAGTGTCACCTTTTTCTCCAAAACCATTCAACATGGTTCTCCTATAGGCTTAAGCTTGCTGCATGCTCACAGCTTTGAGCACAGCCAGGATTAAGATGCATAGAGCCAGTAAACCCACCCACAGACAGAGACTGTTTCGACCTTAATGGGTCTGTTCAGTGTGGGGTTGGTTATACTGGCTATGCAGTATATATGCCTATAGGGGAACCATGTTGAATGGTTTTGAAGCAAAAGGTGGCACTGTGTGCTCATTTGCATGTCATTTCCCAGAATCCCTTGCTGCAGTGGAAGTGCTGTGTGTTGGGTGATAATGGTGAACGGCGGGGTTGCAGACCTGTGTTTTGTTCATTTATTTTCATACCGCAACATACAATTATTTTGTTGTGTATAGGGCAGCAGTACAAGACTCAAAATTAGATTTCTAGATCACCAGATGCAGCTCATTTCTTTTACCTTTGAGCCAAATGTGGCACCTGAACGGGCTCCCAGGGAAAATAAAGTAAGATTGTTAGACATTTAATTTAAAAAAAAAAAGTCCCAGCTATCGTCCCATAAAGCTGCACTCTTGTATAAAATATATTTTGTAATTGATCAATTTAGTTTTTTTTTTCCTTAACCAACCATTAATCAGCTGCTATAAGACACATTTTATATGTATAATGAATTATTTAAACAAATATTTATATTTAATAAAAGTGAAGTGAGAGATTTTGCATGTTCTTTTTATACTTTTTTAACGTAAAGTAATCTTCATCCTCTTCCTTCCTTTTTTTTTTTTTTTCATTGTCTGTTCCTATTATGAGCAACACTGACTGCTCTAAAAGTTCAAGTTATCCAAACCTGTCTCTTGACTATGACTTGACATCACAATTATGTTGTTTTGATTTCTACAATGTTTCCCACATCAACCCAAAACAACATACAGGCATACCCCGGTTTAAGTACACTTACTTTAAGTACACTCGCGAGTAAGTACATCTTGCGCAATAGGCAAACGGCAGCTCACGCATGCGCCAGTCAGCACGTCCTGAACAGCAATACCGGCTCCCTATCTGTACCGAAGCTGTGCGCAAGCGGGGAGACTATAGAGCCTGTTACAAATGCGTTATTTACATCAGTTATGCACTTATATGACGATTGCAGTACAGTACATGCATCGATAAGTGGGAAAAAGGTAGTGCTTCACTTTAAGTACATTTTCGCTTTACATACGTGCTCCGGTCCCATTGCGTACGTTAATGTGGGGTATGGCTGTACTGTAGTTCCATTATCCTACCCCCAACCAAAGATTAGCAAAGATGGAAAATCTTATACTCCACGCACTAAGGAATTCATCAAATCAAATATTAGTCCAACCAGATGGGGCTAAAAGAGGTCAAGCAGCCTCTAAATGGACAGTTGCTAGATGGTTAATATTGTGCCAATTAGCCTATAAGGCCAATAATGTTCTGTTTCCCTTTCAAGTCAGAGCAACAGCAGCACAATTCTTTAGGGCACTGCGCTAATACTCAGTCATTATCTATGAAAAATGATTAACTAAATGTTCTAACACTAAATGACATGAGCTGGAGATGTGTAATATTGTGTGCAGTTTTTCTGTGAGAAAGAAACCTCATTTACTTTAATTTACCTTCCTACTGACGTAAGTACGTTGTTGCTACTTAACAATTAGATTGTAAGCTCTTCTGGGCAGGGTCTCGTTTTCCTAAATGTTACTTTTATGTCTGAAGAACTTCTTCCCATTATGTGTTGTTTACATTATTATTTATATGATTGTCACGTGTATTACTGCTGTGAAGCGCTATGTACAGTAATCGCGCTATATAAATAAAGACATTCATACATTTCTTAGGCTGCACTTATAGTGACTGCAACTCAACGTCGCGGCAAAACAAATGCATTGCCGCCGTCGCATGCGCTTATAGTAAGCGCGATGCAGCGACGGATTGGTCGCGATCGCTGGAAGTCATCTCTATTTGATTTTCCAGCGACCGTCGCGTTGCCGGCACTATAAGCACAGCCTAAAGCTTCTTGTTCTGCCTGCTAGAAATACTTCATTTCATTATTATGACATGTTAATTAAATTGTTCAACCTCCCCTGTCAAAAAATTAAGTTAATGTATTCTATTTCTTGTTCCTCAAATGACTACTCAATAGGAGTGCACACGGTTTTCCCCCTTTTTATGGTCTTGTACATCTTAGGGCTGTTATATACAGCGTTCGGCCGTGCTTTCCTATGCGAACGCGCGTGCACGTGCCGCATGCTTTTCCTGTATATAGTGCCGGGAGCTGCAGGTAATGTATATGTGTATGTATGTGTGAGTATATGTGTATGCATGGGTTGTGTGAGTCCTAAATAATATTTTTAAAGAAGGAAAAAAAAAGTTTAATAAATATTTTTTTTAGTTTTGCAATCCTTGACACACACACACACACACACACACACACACACACACACACACACACACACACACACATTTGAGCGCAGGCAGCATCGCGAAAAGATGAATTTCCTCATCTTCGCCGCTGTCTGTTGGCTCCCCTCGCCCTGCCGTGCGTGCGGCCCATGTATAGAAAGGCTGACTAATGTCAGCCAACTAAAAATTTGCGCGCCTGGCACTATAGAACGTGCCTTATACAGATGTAGAAGCCGTGTTTGCTCCTGCTGGCGAGTTACAGTGGGAGACACACAGCTGGGGCAGACGCCATTGTAACAGCATAGCTGCGTTTCAAAAAAAGGGGTGGGGATTTTGCACTTTTTTTGCTATTTTTTTTTTGTATAGTAATGAAGCAGGCAGCCTCCGCAGCAGAACCCCATTCATTTCAACTCCGGGGACCCCCTGATTCCGAAGATACTTACCTCCAAAGTAGGTGGCAGCAGCCTCTCCGGCTGAGCAAGCAGGGTTTTGAAGTATAAAGCTCCCCCGTCACATGGTCCAATAGGAAGCCGCACCGATGATGTCACGCTTCGTATTGGCCTGCAGGATGTGAAATCTTTGAGCAGTGGTCATTCTGTGACCCCTGGCAGCCCAGGAGAGTGGCTTCGGAGGTAAGAATCTCCGGAAGTTGTGGGTCCCCGGAGCTGTTCGAGAGGGAAAAATTGCAGGCGTAAATTGCCTCTTTAAAAACATCTGAGATTAAGGTAGATGAGGAATAAAAAGCCTTATACAGTTTATGTGGCATGTCCTTTGTCTGCTGTTATCAGCTCGGAGGGATGGATTTATTTAGTTTTGTGTACTTCGTTTGTAAAAAAAAACAAAGAGACCATTATTTATTTCATCCTTTTACTTGCTCCATACTTATCTATGAGATGGATTTCCCAGTAAATTTATAGGATAAAGTATTTCTATAGAATTTAACATTCAATCTGTCAAATTGATCATCGCTGCTGCTACTACTGTAAATCCACAAATGTATTGTTCATGAATTCTAAAATATATTACTGTTCACTCCTAATAAGCTTAACATAAACATAAGTGTTCAGGTGTTCATATTTAAATTAACTGGACTCTTTCAAATGCCTTTTTTTGTGTAATTCTGCCCTGTTCAGGTGCATAAAGGGATTTCTGTTCTGCTTCCTTCCGCCTCACCACCTGTCTCTTTGGAAGCCTGCCACACCTCCCTTGTGTCTGGCATTAGAACAGAGCGAGTCAGCTATGACTTTGTACAGTCAGCAGCAGGCATGAGGCTTTTCAACTGGCTGAAAAGTGATGTACCTGTGTATATTGTAGGATTCCTGTGTCTGTTCTTAAAACGAAATGTCACCAATGATCAAAGTTTAATTTGTTCTCTTTCTCGGTTTCGTTTTGGAGTGGTAAATAAAATCACTGTTTCAAGATGGGGGGGATGCATAATTAAAATGAGCTTGTAGTCATTCTGTGTTTTGCTGACAGCTCTTTCATCATCTTTCACCATGCAACAAAAAAAAGAAAGCGCATGGGCATGTCACTTTCTTGATGAAATCAATTTCCACTGGGAGACCATTGTTTTTAATTTAGGTCCTTCTGTCTAGCAGGAAGTCATGCAAGTACTTTAGCACCAGGGTGCCTATCCATTCATCTTCAAATCTCTTAGCAAAGAAATAACTGTCCTGTCTCAGTTCATTGCTATAGGCTATTGCATGGGAATTTTTTTTCCGAATTTGATGAGTGCTTTCATGTTCTACTTTATTCCAGTTTTTTAACTGCTTAAAATATTCTGCCTTTAAGGATTTGCAAATGTTCTTTTAATTGTGCTAATTGTTTGTGTGTGTGTGTGTATATTGTGATGCCCACACCACGTTGCAGTCTCTTTTGTCCCAATTTAAGGCCGGAAACACTGTATTTTCTATGCAGGGGTTTATTTACAGGAATTAAATCATACAACAGGCCCACCGTCCCTTTAAGAAAACCAAATAAAATCAAATCCTATTCCTGTTAGGGAAACTAACTGACTTTTTTCTTCAGTCCTCTCTAAAGACCGCTGGCTAACTATACTGGTTACCAGCTAAAACATGCCCTGGCATATACACCAATGTAACACAGTCTTTGCATACAATAGGGCTTTTGCTTATCTTTAGTACTTATGGAGCAGACGTCAGCGCTTCAGCACGATCTCTCCTCCTTTTCTTCCTTAGCCCCACGTGAGCTCCGAGAACCTCCTCTATGTCCTCTGTAACCAGACGTCACTGCTTCAGCACGACTCTCAGCAGTGTCTCTCACTCGTTACCAGCTTCGGCAGCTGGGGAGCACTCCTGTCTCCCACTTCTCTCCCCCCCCCCCCTCCCTCGCCCTTCTCTCCCCCTTCTCTCCCTCCCCCTTCTCTCCCTCCCCCTTTTTCCCCCGTCCCCCCCCTTCTCTGGGAAAAAAAGTCTCTCACTCTGTGACTCTCAGCACGGCTCTCTCACTCTCTGTGGCAGCGTGGCATCACTGTGTTTAGCTTAAACACTTTCTTATTCACTGAGGGAGTCCATCCTGATTAATTAGCCAGCAGGTGAACAGCCATTTCAGAGAGGATTAACTCTGTGTGAGCTGGAAAGCACACTTGGCACACTGTAACAAGGCGTGGCTTTCGCTGAGCCAATCACTGTAGATTGGGTGCGGCTCCAGGTTTGGCGCCAAGCTCTTGCAATTCTTTTGCAGAAAAAGGGCTTGCAACTTTTGCAGACATCCCTATGCGGTCCCGATTTTTGTCGGGAACCGCCATTTTAGGTTGTACAGTCCATGCGGTGTGCTCCCCTGGCCAGGAGCCACCATTTAAAATGAAATAAACTGCATCACCATGGCAATACATATAGTTAGCTTTATATAGGAACCGATTAGTGGGCTGGTTGGGCAGCAGTCTCCCTTTCGCCTCAGGGACCTGTCCCCCCATCTTCATTATGTGTAGGGAATGGGTGCACAGAGGTCCTTGGTGTCGCCTCAGAGGCCCATCCCCAACTGACTTTAGTAAGGGTCAGGTAACAACCTCCCCGGTGGCGCCTCGGAGAGCTGGCCCCCCCTGTTCATCATTGCGATGAATGGGTGCACAGGGGTCTCTGGTGTCGCCTCAGTGGCCCTGTCCCCAACTGTAGTCTCATAATAAGGGTTTTGGGCAACCACCTCCCTGGTGAAGCCTCAGGGAGTGCCCCCCCTTTTTTTTTTCATCTTTGGGATGAATGGGTGCCCAGGGTTCCTGGCGTAGGCTCAGTGACATGTCCCCAGCTTTAGTCTCATAATAAGGGTTTTTGGGTAACCACTTCCCTGGTGTAGCCTGAGGGAGTTGTTCCCCCCCCTTTTCCTCCTGCATCATGCTGCTGTGCTGCTCTTTGCTGTAAGCCTGTTCTGTTAGCATCGCAGCAGCACCTCCAAATGTAGCGCTGCTTCCCCCACCCTATAGGAGATTTGTAGCTACAAAGTGTATAGTGGTGCACTTTACCTGTTGGCTTGCATTAGAGCTGAGGTTCTGCCGATGTTGGGGAACAGGACAGGCTTTTGGAGGTCAATGCATAGTTCTTTCTCGGTTGGTGCCAGCGCCTCCATCTTCAACAGGTTCCAGTAGTGCTGGAGGCAGTCCCTGTAGAAAAACAATCATATACACCTCCCTGATGTACTGCAGACTCAGGCCAGTAAAGCAGGAACATCTTTATTCAGCATCCACGGCATACAGCATATTAATACATTGAATACAGCCTTCTCTCTAAGGTCCCAGACCTCTGGATGGTCCCTGTGTCAGATCGTATGATTGAGGCCTTGTCTCTCCTCCTTTGCCAAGTGCCCTTATGGGACTGATCATATAGTCCCACCATGCAGGGCGATACAGCAACTTAGAGTACTTACTCCATAGCTAGAGTACTCACTGACTGTTTTAATTTAGGTTTTCATCTTCCCAAGTACAGAGGGGGAGGGTACAAGGTCTGCACCCATGATTGGGCCACACACATATCTTTCCCGCCTCTACCCCTGTCACTCAGGGAAGCTGCTTGTGGTGGGGAGGGGGAAACCCAAGATGATGCCTGAGACTGCCTGCACTTACCAGGACTTACATGTCAGGGAGGGCCGATTGGTAGCCAGACCAGGTATGGCTACATATATGTGAACAACATATACAGTACTACAAACTGCAAGCTTCTCCTGGGAGTCTCCAGTTGATTTCAAGTCTTCCAAAGCAAGACGAACAAAAGACTAAATGTGTCAGTTTTCCTTTCCACCAAAGGTAACCTCACTATTTGCAGACGGCATATCTGATTGCCTTTAGAGAATTAATTAATTCTCTATAGACCTCTCTTGCTGAGATAAGAAAAGAATAAACTCTAAAGTAATGATTTAGAAACCAGATTGACGAAATTGACTAAACTGCAATGTTAGGGACTTTTTTCATATAATAAGTAAGGTGGTTGAATATTTGTACTGCTAAATTATGACACTGCTGACCACAAATAGGAGAATGTTGGCAGTTCTTGTCAGTATTATCAGGCAAGAGGAAACTTTCCATCTGTGGTCCTAAAACAAAAGACAAGAGGATACATTTCTTAACAGATGGCAGAACACAATAGAAGTAAAACAAACCACCGGAGACCTTCAGCCAGTCACTAGATATTTTCAGCAACATCTTGAAATAAATTGTCTCTTTAGATTTGTAATTTGAAAAACAGCTCCAGCATTAGATACATTTCAGAACCTCAAATATTTATGTGTATCACCCTACACAGTTTGCAAGACGAGTGAAGAAATACACATAACTTCACCATATAGAATAATTTCAGGAGCATCATAATTGAATACGGTTTCTTGAGCAAGGATCGCAACATTGTTGAGACTTTAAACCTCAATGTAAATAATGTACCGTAATTGAACCATGCCAGAACTGTGATCAGGTGGCTAACTAAAAGAAACTGTGTGTACTGCTAGTAGCACATGGTTTACTAGTCCTTTTATATGTTCATTACAAATACTGAATTATTTTCTTTATCTCACTCTGGCAGCTTTCTGTTGACATGTCTCTGATTATATTAGATACGTTACATAAAATGCAAAATGTATGTGTGTTAGGTAGCATTCCACAAAATGAGAATTAACAATAATGAACTGATATCGTGGTGCAAGAGAACTTTGAGGAACCTCAAAACACTCAAATATATATACAAAAGTTCCCAGCAAACAATTTTTAAAGGAGAATCAAGACGATGTCAATTGAAGAGAGAGAGAAAAAAAAAAAAGAATATATTGAATGTACATAAGTAGATGCAACACGGAATTGCTCCTAATTAAGACATGGAGAGTACATCTCAGCTAGCAGAACTACACAATATCAAAAATAAAGGGGAGTGGAGGGAAAAAGGGGCTGAAAATACAAATAAAAGAAAGGGGAGGGAAAAACGATGTCAAACAAACGTAAAAGATAAGGTGATACATACAAGGAGGGGCAACGTTTTGGGGCCTAAATTGCCCCTTCTTCATGCCCATTCCCACAGACCTTTTGCGTCTATGGTACTTCCCTTATGCACCTCCATCCAAAACCTCTCATCTATATCAAGCACTAATGTTAGAATATGCTCACAGCAGGAACTTGATATTTAATATCTAGAAAATGGAAATCTCCAAAATATGCCTGGAGACACAAAAACACCTGAATATAGCACCTGTAAACACAATATTGGATGAGTAAATAATCAGCCCTGTATATCTCAAGACTATATTGATCAATTCAAATGCTAAATAAAGCTGTACTACAAGGTTACTCTCTATTGAACAAATCGTTCTCAAGACTATATAGGTCAATACAAATGCTGAATATAGCTGTACTGCAAGGTTGCTCTCTATGGAACAAAACGTTTGTATCAAACACCAATGCTAAACAAGGCTATAATGCACAACAATTTATAAGTCACAAAATGCTTTTAGAGCAAGTAAAAGATAAAGAACATTACGGATCCTCAGTGGTTTAGTGCAAAGAGCGGTCAGGCAGTCATATGTAGCAGTTTGTGTGGAACATCAGTTCATAATGGTCTTTTTAAATGCTGCAGCTGTGGAATCAGGAAGAGGTGGGGAACCCCTGAGCCAATCTCTTTGGCGGTTCAACAAACGTGGGTGGAGTCCGTAACGTCATCCTGTGATGTCATGTGACGTCTCCTCATCGTGTGCCGAGTACCTGGATGCAGCGCCAATCGTTGCTATACTCCGTGATGATGAGCTGTTAGGACGAATTCCATCAGGTGTGCAGAAGGCAACTTAATCTCTGTCCAAAGCACGGGCCACGGTCTCGATCAGCTCATGTCTGCATAGTGTGTTCTAGCGCAATCTTGCGTGTGTGCGCTTGCTTTGATGTGATCGAGGCAAGATTCCATCAGTCTATAGTGTTAGACCCGGACACACTTAGGCTGCGCTTAAAGTGCCGGCGACGTGACGTTGCCGAAAACAAAATGTATTGCCGCCGTCGCATGCACTTATAGTAAGAGCGACGCGACGGCAGCGATGCGAAATTTGGAAGCCGGTCAAATTTGATTTTTCAGAGGCTGTCACAGATGTGACAGCCTCTGAATCAATCAATGACCTGGTCGCCCGCGACGTCACCGCAAAGCGAATTACAACTTTCGCTAGCGGCGACGGGTGACGTCGCCGTTGCGCGCACTATAAGCGCGGCCTTATGTGTAGCAGTTTGCAGTGTTTCCCCAAGACATAGACAATGGGTTTAGAGCGTGACTACTGATGAAAAAGATAAACACGTAAACATGAGACTTGGGATGATGTCCAGTTTCTCCCTCCCCTTTTTTCATTTGTATTTTGACCCCCTTTTCCCCCTCCACTTCTCCTCTCCCCTTTATTTTTGATATTGTGTAGTTCTGCTTGCTGAGCTGTACTCTCTATGCCTTAATTAGGGGCAATTCCGTGTTGCATCTACTTATGTACATTCAATATATTCTTTATTTTCAATTGACATTTGTCTAATTCTCCTTTAAATTGTGTGCTGGGAACTTTTGTATATGTATGTTACATAAAATGCATTTTGACCAATTTAAAAAAAAAAGAAAAAAAACCTTTCTAATCTTTAACTTCAAAAGAAATGCATTAACGTTCCAAGCCACTAAAAACTATTTTTACGAGTTTATAATTAAGTGAATAAATTGGTCAAAAAGGGGGCCTTTTGTTTTTTGGTGAAATATGACAATTTCATAGTGATTTGTCTCATTTTGACCTATTCATTCGGCTGAGAAAAGTGAAAGGGCGACATCACTTGGAAACGCATCTCATGATATTCATTGACCCTTTGGCTGCCCTGATAATGCTCCCTGTACTCTATAAGGGCTGGCATTTCTGGGGACGTATAGGGGGAATCCTGTGCTATTTTTGTTTATTTTCTAGGTGGACATCGCGTTTGGAGGTGAACGCAATCGGAAAGCAGGTGGAGCACCCTCCACTTCCATTCACCTGACTGGGGTCCGGGTTGCAATCACGAGATAGCTACACCCGGATTGTAATCCGGAGTGTCACCGGATTACTGGAAGAGAAAAGGGTTAAATACAGTACTTCTAATATATCCACTGTGTGACCGCTGGTTTTTTTTGGTGTGGTTTTTCGTATCTATTTTGTTGTGGCTCGTTTAAATCCGTACGATTATGCAAAACTGTTATGTAAGCGAGCAACTCTACATCTTCACATGATATTTAATAAACTGTGAGACGGAAACTTATGGTTAATATCTCTCTAAATTTTTTAACCCTATCTCAAATTGATAAGATTGATAGTTTGCCCATGCATACAAACGGGAAAATATTGCACGGAGGGGTGAAGTGCAGTTTCGCATATAAATATATTGAACAAATCTCCATGATATATTTAATAGATTGAAGGTGGAAGATGGATCTTTTTTTTTTTTTTTAATGAAAGCAGCAATCCCCCTTCCCCCCATACCCATACCCCTCGTTCCCCCATACATATATCCCTCTGTCATGGGAGACCAAGTTTACCTTTTTATACAGGGATCATTGATTGAGCAAAGCAAGGAGGTAAAATAAATTGTAATTTATTTCAGGAAAAGACATACACACAATGTAACACAATTTACCGGGTTAATACACATACTGGGAACGGGCCTAACGAATAAATCTATCCTTTAAACAAAATTCACAAAACTGACCTCTGTAGGAGCCCTTTCTAATGACCAGTAGGTACTCACGAAAGTCTACTCAGTACTGAGCATCTTTGAATTTGCCGCTGTTGGTTTGGCGCTTGGAATCTGCGCTTCTTATTGGCTGCAAGGTTTCTTATGGGTTTCGGAGTCCTGTTAACAAACCTCTACAGCCTATCAGAGCGTGAGAATTCTCCTGCCAGCCAATCCCTGATTTGCTGGTATTGTAAAGCCGGGTGGGTACCTTTTCTCAATCTGCAAAGGGGCACGCGCCAACCTGGCACCTCTACCTCTTTGTATACTTAACCCACCTGCTGTCCAGGCTCCACAGAGTCTGGGCTCTGGCAAATGGTGGCCGGATAGCCCTGTATTAGCCCAGGATGCGGGTACTCAAGCAGAACTGCAGTACCCCTCTTGTTCTAACATGTTGGCATCCCTGAGGCTTTCAAGTCCGGACTCCACACAGACCCATAGGCACAAAGCATGGCAGCCATCCGGTCTCTTACAATCCATAACTTGGAAATCCCACAGTTCATTCACAGGTTATCAGTACATATACCTATTAAATATAACTCTTTAATAAAATATGCTGTGTCCTGTCTTCTGTGTGATACAAATATATAAGTCTCTGTTCTGGTGTCTGGGATGGAGTGAGAGTATATATTGCCTACCCTCAATAGCCTCATTCTTGGCACACTTTAGACATAACTTATAAAACTTTTCCACACAAGAAATCACTCTCGGCTTTATCACTTAGCTGGAGCACCTCCGGAACCCCTATACCAGGTTCAGGGTACTTGGGCATGTATCTGGGCACCCCTCCTTATACTAGGGACCCCTATTTCTACTAGGGACACTGTGTATGATTGCAGGTATACATTAACCCCTTCATGTCCGTTTATCTTGTCTGGAAGATGCTGCAGCTGGCGGTGAGTCGTAATAGCGTTTTCAGAGTCAGAGTTTGCCAGGAGCAATGTGCTGTGCTGCATCCGAGAATCTCACTCGCTTCCCGGATCCAACTCCTGGGGTACCCCATAACTCTGGAACCCTGATACATAGACACATTCTGTAAAGACTTTCTCTGGCAAACCCACCCTGAAACTTACAGCCTAGAAATCTCCTGGTCCCAGCACCCCAGGAAAGGCAAAACACGAATAAATCTTTAATGTTGCATAATTTGATTTTTCAGAGGCTGTCGCCACATGTGACAGACTCTGAACCAATCAATGACCTGGTCGCCTGCGACGTCGGCGCAAAGCAAATTACAACTTTTGCTAACGGCGATGGGTGAAGTCATCCGTCTCCGTTGCTCGCACTATAAGCGCGGCCTTATATGTAGCAGTTTGCAGTGTTTCCCCAAGACATAGACAATGGGTTTACCCCTCAATCCCCCAGACACATACCCCTCCTTCCTCCAGACACATACCCCTTCTTCCCCCATACTCATAACCCCTCCACATAATAAACACACTCCTTACCAGTAGACCTCTGGTGTGGGGGCAGGGCCTATATGGGAGGCCTGCTACAGGGGGGGGGTGAATGCTGGGAACGTAGCAGACGTACATGGAGGTTGTCCATCATGGCTCAGCAGATGCGAGGGACCCGGTCGGTGCTGGCACCGCCATGGACAATTGTCCTGGCTCTCTTCTCTCCCCCCTCCTCCCCCTGTCAGCAGCTCTGACCACAGTCATTCTCTTAATAGACCATTGTTCACTTTTCTAAATGTCTGCCACTGTCTATGTTTGTAGTTTAAAGTACTGATTTTCTTTTTAATTAATTGATTGTTTTTACATAATTAAGACCAGCGGGTCCACCGGTGCTAAACTTTTCAGGGCTGGTGACACCCCTTCTGGGGAAACAATATGTCCATTAAAGTCATGTGGGACCTGTGAGACAATAGGTCGACAGCAGCAGCCATTTTTGATTCTCCAAGGGAACACTGGCAACTACCACGACAATTATCTTGGTTACCAGGTGATCTCCAGTAATGAAAATAGCACAGTCCAGCACCAGAGGACCCCCTGGTTTAATTGTGTAAAAAAGAATAATGTACAATTTTCTGGGTCTGCTGCTTTAAGGTTACAGCTGCAATAATGCAATGGGTTGAAATTTCCAGTTACACACTGAAATAATGTTCAGTGATCAGTAAAACAGTATAACTCTGTGCCCAGGACATACTTGAAAACGAGGGGTAACTCTGAATGTATTACTTTGTGGTAAAACATTTTGTAAATAAATATGAGAATTTTAATGGGTTTAAGAAGGGTCAAGTCTTCCTTCCACATTACCCCTATTGTTGCACACAGCTTTTGGATCGTTATTCCTTTGCCAATCTTTTGTGCATATTTGGTTTCATTCTCTCTGCGATGATCAAAAAGCAATGTGTTGTGGCACCCAAACAAAAACGTGTCAATAAGTATATGGTTTGATTGTAACTTGTGAGCATTACATTTTCTTAGGGCATTAGTACATTAGAAAAAGAAAATCTCCCTAGATTGGAATCAAGGGGTCTCTGGAGCTGCAACGCATAATTTCAGTTCCGGCGGACCCCCTGCTTACTAAGATACTTGCTTCCGTAGGTGCTGCTGGTGCTTCATTGATGTTTAACTACCCACATGGACCAATAGGAAGCCGTAGCGGATGTCGTTGTGACTACCTATTGGCCCTCTTGTCTTATGAGATTTAAACCTCTATATTGTTCACCCAGCCAGGCATGCTACTACTGGCTGCACCTAGGGAGGAGGTAAGGATCTCAATAAGAATGGGGTTCCCGGAGCTAAAATGTATGCAATATTAAGCTCCAGAGACTCCCTGCCTCCTACCTTCAAGGTAATTAGATTGTAAGCTCCTCGGAGCAGGGACTCCTCTTCCTTAATGTTACTTTTATGTCTGAAGCACTTATTCCCATGACCTGTTATTTATATTATTTGTTATTTATTTGATATATTACTATTGTGAAGCGCTATGTACATTTATGGCGCTATATAAATAAAGACATACAATACAAGGTTAAAAAACAAACCTAGATGAAACTGCTCAATAACGCTGACTTTTCACCTTGCTTGGTGCATCTAAGTTACTAATGGTATAAGTTATGTTGGTGGTTATTGATAAATCTTAATTGTACGAACAGGCAAGCATATTTATGCACTGGAAAAGCTTAATGACAGTGTTGCTTATTTTGTAGTATTTTTTATTTTTTTTAGTAAGGAGTTGAATTACATGTATGCTGTACTTTTACTGAAGTTACTAATTGGTTCTTCAAACGTACAGTATTACAATGGGCTTGGTATTATGAGGTAAAATACATTATGTTCAGTACGGTTTTTATTTTGTGTTTTGTAACAGCTTTGGCAGTGGTATATCAGCTTGCTACTTGATTTTGCTTGCAAACCCAGGGCATTGAATGTAGAAACATAATACTTGATTATGAAGAAAAGATACACATCTGCAGAGTTCACAAAGTTGTTAAATTATAAACATTACAAAAAATAGAGATGGTCATACTGTACATTCTAATTAATTTGACTAACAAATAAATAATGTGTAGCCATGCCATCTATGGCTACTAATCTGCTTTTCCTCCTGGCAGTAAGTTCTGGTACAATCAGGCCTTGCCAGTAGTTATCATGGGGTTTTCTCCCTTCTTGGTGCTCACTTGAGTGACAGTGGGAGGCGGTGACATCAGGTCTCAGCATGTCCATTCATGGAGCAGACCTGGTGCCCTCCTCCTGGCTATACTTAAGGGCAGTGCCGCCCCAAATTCAGAGTGCCTCTACCCGCTTGAGAGGGCCAGGTCACACAGCCAAGAGCCTGACTATTGGGTCGTCTTTGGTCCTCTTCCTTCCGAGGGAGAGTGAGTGTGTACCATAACTCTGCCCCTGCTAGAGGGGCAGGGAAGAGCTGGGACTGCTGCGGGTGCCCTTGGCCTGTAGTGAAACTCCAGGGACCATCCTTCAGTGGGTAGATGGCAGTTGCTGCATTGGGCAGAACCCTGTCGTGTACTGTGCTGCACAGAGTGAGACAAACTGTTTCTGTTATTATACCTCCGGCCTGGTGTGTGATCTTGCTGGGGGGAGAGGTAATCGGTTCTACCGTGGGAGATAATATTCAGTTCCCTGGAGCCTACGGCGGATGGAGGCGCTGCACTGCTAAAGATATGTAGGGTATGAACCCCAGAAGCCTAGTCCTGTGTTCCCACTACCATCGGCAGACGACTCCGCCCTCCTGTTACCAGCAGATATCATGCACCACAGACGTAGTAATGGCCCAAATCTCCCACCAGGTGGGGGAAACACCGTTACAAATGCAACCTGTAAATTTATCCCAGCATTTTAGCCAGGGTTCTGGTAAACATGTCTCCAGTATAAATGCTCTGTTTGACGCAGTTTTACCCCTCAAAGCAATGGCATAATTAATACCATGGATGCGCAGGAACTTTGGAGTAAACAAAACAGCTGCAACAGGGCAATGATGCCACAATTCTGATCTGTATTTTATTAAGCGTCCATGCAGGGACATCAAGTATCAAACACAATATTTTTGGGAGGACACGCCCACCCTTCGTCAGGTGTAAGGAGTAGCTCATAGGTAGAATTTCCTTATATAGAGTTGGGTCCGGAAATAATTGGACATTGACACAATTTTCATAATTTTGGCTCTGTACTCCACCACAATGGATTTGAAATGAAACAACCGAGATGCAATAGAAGTGCAGACTTTCAGCTTTAATTCAAGGGGTTGAACAAAAATATTGTATGAAACGTTTAGGAATTGCAACCATTTTCATACACAGTCCCCTTATTTCAGGGGCTCAAATGTAATTGGACAAATTAACACAATGCGTTCTTCTCAAGGATGTTTTCTTTCTACCCCCTTTGTATCTAAAGCTCTCTCCCGCCTTAAACCTTTCTCACTTTCTGCCCCACACCTCTGGAATGCCCTTCCCCTCAATACCCGACTAGCCCCCTCGCTATCCACCTTTAAGACCCACCTTAAGACACATCTGCTTAAAGAAGCATATGAATAGCACTGGATAATCATGGACACATGATACATAAAGCTTGGCCCCCTGCAGACGCACTTACTAGAATTCCCTCCTACTGTCTCTGTACGTTCCCCCTACCTACCAATTAGATTGTAAGCTCCTCGGAGCAGGGACTCCTTCCTTAATGTTACTTTTACAGTATGTCTGAAGCACTTATTCCCATGATCTGTTATTTATATTATTTGTTATTTATATGATATGTATTACTACTGTGAAGCGCTATGTACATTTATGGCGCTATATAAATAAAGACATACAATACAATAAATAAAATGTTCATTTTTAATACTTTGTCGAGAATCCTTTGCAGGCAATGACTGCTTGAAGCCTGGAACACATGGACATCACCAAACGCTGGGTTTCCTCCTTTGTGATGCTTTGCCAGACCTTTACTGCATCCGTCTTCAGTTGTTTGTTTGTGGGTCTTTCTGCCTTAAGTTTTGTCTTCAGCAAGTGAAATGCATGCTCGATCGGGTTGAGATCAGGTGATTGACTCAGCCATTGCAGAATATTCCACTTCTTTGCCTTAAAAAACTCCTGGGTTGCTTTTGCAGTATGTTTTGGGTCATTGTCCATCTAAAGTGAAGCACCGTCCAATCAACTTCGCTGAATTTGGCTGAATCTGAGCAGACAATATATCCTTATACACTTCAGAATTCATCTGGCTGCTTCTGTCTTCTGTCACTTCAACAATAAACACTACTGACCCAGTGCCATTGTAAGCCATGCATGCCCATGCTATCACACTGCCTCCACAGTGTTTTACAGATAATGTGGTATGCTTCGGATCATGAGCCGTTCCAAGCCTTCTCCATACTTTTTTCTTCCCATCATTCTGGTACAGGTTGATCTTAGTTTCATCTGTCCAAAGAATGCTGTTCCAGAACTTTGCTGGCTTTTTTAGATATTGTTTGGCAAAGTCTAATCTGGCCTTTTTATTCTTGAGGCTTATGAATGGTTTGCACCTTGTGGTGAACCCTCTGTATTTGCTCTCGTGAAGTCTTCTCTTTATGGTAGACTTGGATAATGATATGTCTACCTCCTGGAGAGTGTTCTTCACTTGGCTGGATGTTGTGAAGGGGTTTTTCTTTACCATGGAAAGGATCCTACGGTCATCCACCACTGTTGTCTACCGTGGACGTCCAGGCCTTTTTGTGTTCCAGAGCTCACCAGAGCTCCTAATGTTCCTGCCACCTCTCTGATGGATTTTCTTTTTTTTTTTGCAGCCTAAGGATGCCCTGTTTCACTTGCATGAGAGCTTCTTTGACCGCATGTTGTGGGTTCACAGCAACAGCTTCCAAATGTGAATGCCACACCTGGGATCAACTCCAGACCTTTTACCTGCTTAATTGATGATGAAATAACGAAGGAATAGCCCACACCTGTCCATGAAACAGCTTTTGAGTCAATTGTCCAATTACTTTTGGTCCCTTGAAAAAGAGGGGGCTACATATTAAAGAGATGTAATTCCTAAAGCCTTCCTCCAATTTGGATGTGGATACCCTCAAATTAAAGCTGATAGACTGCACTTTAAGCCCGTATTCATTATTTAACTGTAACTTTAATTTATTTTGGTACACAGCCAAAATAACAAAACTTGTATCAGTGTCCAATTATTTCCGGACCTTACTGTACCTACAACATTAACCCCTTTCTATGTGACAGTTCAGGATCACATACATTGATCGAAAACAAGAGATAAAATATTGTGACAAACGCCCCTCTTTTGTAGTGCTGACGTCTGTCTGGGTTCTTCCCGACACAGTCTTCTAGGGTTATTTAATACAAAAACAGGATCATGCAAAGTATTAAGCTGCTTAACTCAGGCTTCTGCCTGCTTTATTTTCATCCAAGTAAGGTACTGCAGCTTTAACATGTGTAGGTTAGAGGTACTCAGATACTTTCATTCAGCAGTTCACTCATTTCATTGTTACAGTATTTCCCACACTTATTTCAAGTAAAAAGAAACCAAATTATATAAACAAAATCCTATCCCTTTCAGGGATCTAACTACACATCAAAATCAGTCTCTCTAACAGCTGCTGGCCAACTAAACTGGTTCCCCAGCTTAAAACAATGCTCTCTCATTTAGGGTCACAAGATACAGCACAGTCTTTTAGCAACAGCAGTAACCATTTGTTTGTCTTATCTGTTTGGGGTGTCCAGGCAAATCCTCTGGTACTGTGATACGTGGAGAGGCCGTCAACCTCGATACTGGATGCAGGAGAGTAGCGACACCCCCAGCCCCCAGGCTCCAAGGAGAGAGAGTCAAATGCAAAACCTCTCTGCTCTAAATACCTGTGCATGTGATTAGAAGAGCAGGTGAGGGAGAACTAGAGCCATTGTAATCTGTGGTCTGGATTTTCCATCCAGCTGCCTGAGTTAATGGGAAGCTGTGGAACGGATCATTTTTAGCTATTCCTGCACTTTCTGCTCTAAAATGGGGCAGAAAGCTGCCTAACATCTTTGGACTATGTCACATATCCCCCTCCCCAGCTCACACCTACTGGGGTGAGCGGCCATGGACCTCACTGGGGTGAGCGTCCTACCTGAAATGCTTGAGCTAACTGCTCAGTACAACATTAAGTATTTACATGACACGAATATGAACTTCATTATAAATTTACCAACCGAAAAGGGCATTTTTTTTTTTTTCCCCCATATTGTAAGCTACCAATATTTTTTCTCTTATACTACAGCCTTGTAATCTTAAGGGCCATCAACCCTGTATATTAATTTGTAGTTTAGCTACATTTTCAACACAGAGAACCAATATAACATTGTAATATTGACAAAATGCTTATTTGCATAGTTAAGTCCGTGACATAGTCCACACGTGTAATAAAAAAAATAAATCGGTCAGTTCCCCCAAACATTTTTTTTTTTTTTTTTTTTTTTTTTGACTTCCAGTCTATTGCATCCTTTGACTTTATTTCATAGCCCGCTGCAACCTGCAAATGACTGGACGGTTTCTTTAGCTTCTGATGAGACCCTTGGACCAGATTCTCCTTGGCTCCACAGTGTGGTCCAGATTGGTGAGAAATGGAACTATTCAGGCGCCGTGTTAACCTTCGTTGTTTTTTCTTTTCAATCTTTGATTTCCCTTTTGTGGCCATTACCAGGCCTTTGGGTTTTGGAGACCTAGTTGCCTCTGTACAAACGTAGTCCATATTAACCATGTCATCAGGATCTGTCAACAAGTTTGTTTTTTCAGGAACTGCCACCCACTTGGCTAAAACATCTTCTGTGTTGTCCTGGGTGTGTCCACTAGTTTGATAATCTTCTGGACAACGTAAATGAAATTGAGGATCTGGATTTTTGAATCCCAGATCAGGGAGTATATTCTCAGGAGGGTGCCTATCTGTTTCTGGAATAACAGCAGCACAATCAAAGTCAATTCTTTCTCCTTCCTCTTTGTCATCAGTGAGGGCATTGAGTTTACTTTCCCTGGTCTCCTTTTGTGACCGTGTCTCTTTTAGCCTTGGAATCTCTTTCTCCAACTTCATCTTTATAGCAAATCGTAATATTGCAACAGCATTGAAGATACATGTATAGGAACGTACAGCTTGCTTGGTTAGGAGGTAGGATTGATAGCCCGACTGAACCACTTTAGCCGCTTCTCCCATGTCCGTCATCTGTTTCAGAGCGAGGTTTAACTCTGTTTCATTTTCTCTATTCTTGACCTGCAGCTGCAGGTGCTCCTTCCGGGTCTTGTCCAGCTCCAGCTGCAGCCGGGCCCCCTCATTTGCCGTGTGGTCCAGCTGCTTGTAGATATCGGCCATCTCGCTTTTATAGCGCAGTGTCAGGCAAACCACCTGACGGACGGACACCTCCTCTCTCTTGGCGCACTGTATCTCGCGCTCAGCCATCTGCTTCTGCAGCTCTCCAACCTGATCGTGCCAGACCTCCCTCAGGGTCTTCACCTCTTTCTGGTGCTTGCTCTGGGTTTGCATCAGCGCCTCCATTTTTTGGAGCTCTGCAGATTGTGTCGCCTGGATCGCCGCTGATTCTGTATTCTGCAGTGCTTCCTGCATTTCTAACTTTTCCTGGATCAATTGCTTCTCCACTTTTTCTGCTTGGTGAAGTTTCTCATCACCTTCACTGATCTGGTCAGTCAAGTCTGAATTTTTCTGTGTCAGACTTACATTCTCTCTTTTTACAGTCTCTAAATTACTCAGGGTATTCTCATAGGTTTCCTTCAATGTACACAGCTCTGTGCTGCGAGCGTAGACCTCATGGCGTGAGAGTTCCAGCTCTGCTTTAAGCGCGCTAGCCTCTTGCCGAGAAACCCCCAACTCTGTGATGAAGTTTTGCACATCTTTCTGGGACATCTCATAGCATAGTTTCCAGTCAGTTCTTGTTTTCTTTGATTCGCTTGGCTCTCTGCCTATGATGGTAGCAGTAGCCTTTGTCATCTCTAGGCGTGTCGTCATTCCTGGGACGATTGCGCCAGGCCCTATGGGCTGTTGCTCATCTCGGCGCCTTTCTGACGCATGTCCTGACAGTGCAGGTTCAAGTGGCTCGGTCACTTCCCCTGTGACTTGAGGAACAGTTTTCTTTCTTTTTGCTTTATTAGCTCCAGAGATATCAGTGGTACTGGGCACACACTCACTGTTATCAGCTTCCACATCTTGCTTGCACTCACAGGGCGTTGCTTGCTTTTGCAGCTGTTTGTCTTTGAAAATTTTGGGGCACACATCTTCCATGTGACCTACTTCACGACAGGCCCAGCATACTAAATTCATCTGTGGGTACGGCTCTCCTCCAGGGTCGTGATCATAGTATGGCCTGAAGGGACACTGTTTTGTATGGTTACGTACATTACACAACAAACATTTCACGTCGGCCATTTTAGAAACCCGGCAGGGACAATTTGCTAGCTGCAATTTCACTTACTTCAGCAGCTTACATACAGCACTTGCTAGCTGCAAATTCACTCACTTCAGCAAAAGGCATAAGCTTTACAAACAGCACTTGCTAGATGCAAAAAAATTTTTTCTCTTCAGCAAAACATTTTGGTTTTCTGTTTGGGTTCAGGGTGCTATTGCATCCACACTTCGCACATTCTCTGTGTATGCTAGAAGCACAACTGATATACACAGCGGGACAGACTTCACTCATAGCATCTGTACTTTAGTTCAGCTGGGCGGCCATTTTAAACCCCCGCATTTATTTGCAAACCCACAGACTTTTTAGTGTCTGCCCGCATTCTCCACCATATGTGACAAACGCCCCTCTTTTGTAGTGCTGACGTCTGTCTGGGTTCTTCCCGACACAGTCTTCTAGGGTTATTTAATACAAAAACTGGATCATGCAAAGTATTAAGCTGCTTAACTCAGGCTTCTGCCTGCTTTATTTTCATCCAAGTAAGGTACTGCAGCTTTAACATGTGTAGGTTAGAGGTACTCAGATACTTTCATTCAGCAGTTCACTCATTTCATTGTTACAGTATTTCCCACACTTATTTCAAGTAAAAAGAAACCAAATTATATAAACAAAATCCTATCCCTTTCAGGGATCTAACTACACATCAAAATCAGTCTCTCTAACAGCTGCTGGCCAACTAAACTGGTTCCCCAGCTTAAAACAATGCTCTCTCATTTAGGGTCACAAGATACAGCACAGTCTTTTAGCAACAGCAGTAACCATTTGTTTGTCTTATCTGTTTGGGGTGTCCAGGCAAATCCTCTGGTACTGTGATACGTGGAGAGGCCGTCAACCTCGATACTGGATGCAGGAGAGTAGCGACACCCCCAGCCCCCAGGCTCCAAGGAGAGAGAGTCAAATGCAAAACCTCTCTGCTCTAAATACCTGTGCATGTGATTAGAAGAGCAGGTGAGGGAGAACTAGAGCCATTGTAATCTGTGGTCTGGATTTTCCATCCAGCTGCCTGAGTTAATGGGAAGCTGTGGAACGGATCATTTTTAGCTATTCCTGCACTTTCTGCTCTAAAATGGGGCAGAAAGCTGCCTAACATCTTTGGACTATGTCACAATATGTATACACTTTGTTTTACATACGGATCAATCCAAATTGTGGTAACATTGCCCTGTCGCAGCTTTTTTCTTTACTCCAGATTTCCTATGGTGTACAACTGGCAGGTTTGCACCAACGGTTTTGCACGGGAAACCAGACGAATTCCCACGCGAGCATCCCACATCCTGCGAGTGGGCTAGGTGAACTCTCTATACTTCTCTGCACAGGAACTTTGACCTGATGCTTCAATGTACAAGCTGCTCGCTTATTTATTTTTAAAACTTATTGAGCTGCTCTGTAGTGCCCCGGTTTGTGTGATGCTAGCACCATGTGACCCTGGCCACTATATATGTAGGTTCTTTTAACAAAGTACAAAACATTGAATTATATATATATATTTTGTATATCACTGACAGTGTACACAGTGCTGTGTATAACATTTTTGAAGGCGCAATGAGCACAACCCCACAGCACTTTACAATCTTATGTTGGTGCCTGATGCACAGGGAGGTTGAGTGACTTGCCGAAGTTCACAAGAAAACCTGACACTAGTATTTGAACCGGATTCACATTACCATTGAGCCCCGGTTCAGGGAAGGCTAGAAAAAAAAAGCATACATTTCTGGGGGATTAAATCCTGCCTATGCAATAATTTTTGGGGTCTGTTCACATCTCGTGGGTTTTACGAGCCAATAGGAAGCGCCAACGTCATCTGTTGTGAGTTCCTATTGAACAGCCATTTAAATCCCTGCAGAGAACACAAGGTAATTTCACCAGTATGTGTCTTGGAATCCAGGGAAGCCCCGTAATTTTAACGTTTTTTTTTTTTTTTTTAATCTGGTGGGTTTGCTTCCTTTAGGGATTTTATTGAAAATATACAAAGCAGATGTCTACAGGAAAAAAGAACTCAGATTTAAAAAAAAAATTTAAACTGTAACTGTTAGAAAAATAAAGGGGGTTGTATTCTTGGTGTTTCTAGTAAAGATTTTTCTTGCAGTGGCTCATTGTGTTAGATGAACTATTGTTTGTATGCATAGCTCTGCTGTTGTCTAGTTATAGATAAGGATATAAACAAAGCTTCCTATGTCAACACAATTGGTCATATTGTAAAAGGCTACTACGGGACTTTGGAAATGTACCTCTGTAGTACCGCTATATGATTTTCTAATCTTATCGAGAAGTATGTTGCATGCAGCTATATTGAATCATGTGTAGCTTTCTAATCACTGCTATAACTGAACGCTGCCTGCATGATTTATACTGTTCAGAATCCAAATTTGCTGGAGGCTCTCCCCTCAGGCAAATAAAAGATTATCTTATTTGCAATACATTCTATTATCTTACGATACTTCACTGGGAAGTTGCTTTCTTCCTTAATACACTGTAAATTGAGAAGTGTAATCGATTTTGTATGCCTTCATCATCCTACCTCAAGTTTAAGTTAGATTATATATGTTGCGTCTTGTGATCAGACCTGAGGAAACTATTTTGCTTCGATCTGGGAGTTAAACATACACAATTTATGTTGTCAATTTTCACGTGTCAGTCACTACCTAAAAAGTGAACCTGCAGTAAAATACCAGCATAGAAACATTAGTGACAATTTGCATAGGAATTGCTTAGTGTTTGCACCTGCAGTGCTGTTAACAAGAAAAACACTCCATCATATCTCACCAACCTAACAGGTTTTTATGGTCATCCCCAAAAATAAATAAATATTTTCATCAGAAGGTAAAACAGCAGGAGGATTTTGGGAGATACGATCAGTGCGAATAAAAATAAAGCGAACTGCAAAATTGTTTTAATAAAAAAATAAACACAAGAATTGTGACTAAGCCTGTAACCGTTTTAAAGCTTTAGTGTCGTGGAAAAACTCTGTTCACACTTATTAATATTTAGACAAAAGCAATCTGTTGAGAGGTTATTGTAGCGGCCGCTTGCAAGAGTGCATCTAATACAAATCAAAACAATGCTGTCTGATTAGCACAAAATGCACTGATGAGATGTTCCAAAACAGCCTATTTTATACCCCAAAATGGGGGCGGGTATGCATCATTTCATATGTAATTATTGGTTTCACATTTGGCTATATAATTTAGCCAGCTAAACATAAAGAAAAGATTTTGCTGCCTGGCAATCTCATCTTCCCCCTTCAAGGCTAAAAGCTGTATATCTCTTGCCTAAGGCCCCGCTGCACATGCTAGCGCGCCCGCCTTGCGTCCTGGCGGCGCGTGCAAGGCACTTAACCGCGGTCTGAAGGGAGCATTTTTTTTTAGGAGCGGGGGGCGTCCCTCTCTCCCTTGCCACTCTCCACTCCCCCGTGGCTGTAAGGTGCTGTGAAAAAGTAAGTTATAGATATTTGGCCTCTCCCCCCATGCCACTTTGCTTCTCCCCATGCCACTCTCCCTCCTGTCAGACTCTCTCTCTACCCCTTGTGCCTCTTTCTCTCCCTGTGTCTGTCTCTCCACCCATCAGTCTTTCTGATTGTCTCCCTGCCACATCACATGACGCTTCGCCGCACGGGAACACAATCCTGTTGTATCCCCTGCTGGCTCACGCGTCGCAGTGAGCCTGGGAGCGAGGTGGGACTGGGGATAGCTAGGGAGCAGGTAAGGGCATGGTGGGAGGCACACTCGCGGCTGCAGCGGGGACCTAGCCCTAACTCACAGAGACAATCAACAGATAAGAACTCGAGGGGCCCCCCTCAGGAAAATAAATACAGAGTCAGCTATTATAAGGTGACAAAGTTCAGAGAAGGAAAAACTTCTTTCATATGTCTAGTCTACCACTTCACGGTTACTCATAATATACTGTAACACAAAATATGGCTTTTCTCATAGTTACATATACATATGCTAGTATAAAATAAAAATATTATACTTCCACATTAGCGATTTAATGGTGCATTGTTAATATGTAGTCATTTAAAAGCAGATCACACCAAGGTTGAAGATACCCACTTAAGCTGTAATTCATATAAAGAGAGTCAAAGTATTTTGTGTTTTGATATGCATTTTATTGCAAGAGTGGTCGAAGTTTTAAAGGAAGGATATGCCATTGGTAAAGATGCAATTGAAAAGGGATCCCTAACCTTGTTATGCCCAAGGGCACACTTGAGAGTTAAGGAAAGTGTGGCCTGCACCAACCAATTAACGCATGCACACACAAAATACATTTACCTTGTGGGAGGCCTCCAGTGTCGGACTCACGGAACACGTAAGTTGGGCTCAACTTCCGGAATGGCACGAGAGAGAGGCATGCAGCGGCTGTTGGCTGCACTGCGGTGAGCTACTCACTGACAGCCAGCGAGCTACCGGTAACTCGCGATCGATGTGTTGGAGACTCCTGATCTATGTTGTATTATGAACTGGTTGGCCAGCCAGTCGCTGGCACCCACAAAAGGCTTTGCAGGTGCCATGGTGCCCGCGGGCACTGCATTGGGGACCCCTGCAATAGAAGTTTAATTTGTGTTCATGTTGCTAGTATGAATTGATGGACTCTCCATGGATAAGAAGTATTCCTGCGATAAAACTATCTATGCTGTTCGCTGTCACAACATCAAGTGTGTTCCATAAGGTGATTGTGCACTGGGGGAAAAATACTTCCTTTTTTATATGCTAGCTGATTCTGTCAGTTATCCCCTCATCTTTATATTATATGACTTTGTAAATAAAAATTCCCTAATTATGCACTCTATAGTGTTTTAAGAGCTAATCCTTTCAGGGTGTCCTTACATGGAAAATCTTCTTTACCCTATCATTATCACTCTTAGTATTCTTATTGCCCTACTCTGCACTTTCTCTAACTCTTATGTCCTCCTTGCGCATCACAAGTTTTATACATGTAACTGGTATTCCCCCACCCACTTGCAGATAATACTGTGGAAGTGTAGGAACATGCAAGTTACTCAGGTGTGGTGCATTACCTGTTGGCTCACAGGAGGGCTGAGCTTCCGCCACGGGGAACCTGGGGTACATACATCTCATACATCTCTAGGTGCAACTCCTCCACCTGGGAGGGATCCCAACGGAGTGGGAGGAGGCCCTCACAGGAAACAACCACACAAAGCGAACTAAGGTAAAACAGGACTGGCTTTACTGCATAACCAACTACATCTACATACATCAACACAACAATCATGCGCCACTGCGGACGCTAACCACTCTGGGCGTCACGGCGGACGCTACCACCTGGGCGTCACGGCGGACGCTACCACCTCTGGCGTCACGGCGGACGCTACCACCTCTGGCGTCACGGCGGACGCTAACCACACTAGGCGTCACGGCGGACGCTACCACCTCTGGCGTCACGGCGGACGCTAACCTCCCATAGAGTGATCCCACCCTGTGTCCAGTAACCCCCACCCAAATGTCTTGCACCCCCAAAGTCAAATACCACTGTGCATGTGTATGTGTGACTGCGCAGCCACTATGTCTGGTGATAGGCCTGGTTGGTGCACGTGAGTTGCAGGTTACCTGCCCGGGCTCCAGCCACGGGTACCGCGATATCACCGGAGATCCGCCCGATCCGACGTTGTCCTCCACACCGCGTTGGGTGAATTCCAGCGTGGATAATATCACCTTAGTCCCAGGGTCTTTGATGGTGTTCTGAGCCCAGAACCCACCTCGCAAGGCCGCACGGCTTTAGCACTGTGTCCCTGACTAAGCTACCAATAAATGGGTCAGTATCCCTATCTAGGGCCTGTCCCTATCTCCACAAGCTATTAAGTGGCTCAGGACCTAACTGGGGGCCTGGGGGCTGCTGGCCTAATGCAGAGGGTCACTGCTAGCTGGTCCGGATCCTGACTGACTCCCGCTCCCCAAAACCCCGCGAAATGTATCTCCTTGGGAGCAGGGGAATCTGGCCTTCTGATTGGCTCCCTGGCGACAGGTGTCTCTGCCCCTATGCACCCTGGGGGCTGGCCGTCTATTCTCGCGCATGCGCGAGCTATCTGGGGCCTCCCGCGCTAGCTGGCCTCCTGCGCATGCGCGAGCTAACTGTCATGGCGGCGCCCTGCTCCGCTAGCCGCCGGGCCAGTGGCAACGCGATCGCGGCCTTAGCGACGGCCCGATCGCGTCCCCGGCAACCGGCCTGCTCGCCGCTCGCGTCCCCGGCAACCGCCCGATCCGCTTCCCTAGCAACTGGCCGCAATACAACCACGCGCGCAACGGGGAAGGAGGGGGTGAGTGCGCGAGGGGGACCTGGCTACATCCAATTACATTTTATTTCTCTTTCATTTAATTGTAAGTTTCATATGATTAGCAGCCCTTGTCGATCTACTGCTGGATCATGGCCTTCCCAATGATTTTCCAGTTTCTGCGGTTGCAAGCCTCTCTTCGCCACAATGCTCCAACATATTTCCCAATTTCATCCTCTCATCTAACGTTTGATCATCGTCTTGGTCTTTTGATATACCTAGCAATCCAGTTAAGTACCATCTTCATCCAACGATAGCAATTTCTTATATGAATGGTCCACTACAATTTTCATTTCGTAATCCATGTTAAAATGGGGCCGAATTTTGTTTGCTTCTGAACTCATTCATTATTTTTCCTGCCTCTCCGGGAAGTACCCAGCATACATCTCTCCATAATGAGTTTTCTGAAGCTACTGAATTATCTTTGCATTTAGGTTCCAAGTTTCACATCCATGCATGAGCATAAGCAGAATACAGTGGTGGAACACGCTCCTCTTAAAGCACAGTGGAAAGTTGCCTTCAAAGATTGTCTGGTTTCTTGCAAATGTGCTGCATCCCATCTTCATTCTAATATTTATTTAATTAATTAGCTAACTATCCATTGATACTTGCTTTCCAAGTAAGACATAGTTTTTAACTTCTGTTCTGTTCCATCTTTGTAGTAGCGTTGACACATTTGTTTAATGTCACTTTGGTCTTGCTGAGATTCATAGGCCCATCCTATCCTGTTCCTTGTTTTGTCAAGTTCTCTAATTCGTTGCTCAAGGTCTTCTGGATTTGTGGCAAAAATAACTGTCTGCCACACAAGTGAATCAAGTATTCACCATTGATTTTTTTCCTCCCTTTTTCTTGCCAATTCAGTGCCTTGAACAATTCTACAAGTGTTGCTGTGAAAAGCTTTGGTGACATGGTATTCCTTTGGCACACTCCTTTGCTGATCCTTATCATTATTTTGCCTATTTTTTGATGTGTCATTATCAGAAATATTCCTTATATAATTACATGCAGTATAGAGCAGCGGTGCGCAAACTGGGGGGCACAGGATTTTCTAATGGAGCCGCGCAGTTGCAGAGCCCCCGCGCTTTTCTGTCTCGTGACATCATATGCGGCGTAGAGCCTGAGAGCAGGTAAGGAGGAAGTAGGCATGGGGGAGCGGAGACGAAGGGGGCGCAAACTTAAGTTTGCGCTTCCCTAGTAAAGAGTATGGGACTTTTTGGCTCGTAGAATAGACAAAACCAATGTAAGGTAGAAAGAATATATTAAATAGTTAACTAATGAGACGAGCATGGGACATCGAGGTGCATGGGCCTCTGCTAAAATAGCTCTGTGGACTATATTTATAATATTTAAAAATGAATCCTCCAAAACACAGCAAATTAAACTTGCACACCCAAATCAACGTGGGACACCCTAAGGCTGAGTCCAGGGTCAGCGCTTAGGCGCTGACCCGTGCTGAGGCGCGCTGACACTTGTCAGTGAGCCCCTGCAGCCGCAATGAGAGCGGCTTAAGCAGGGGCTCGCGCAGGCGTGTGGAGGCGTAGGTCTTATCAAATTTCTAGTTTGAGCACTCACGGGAGCGCACGGCCGGTCACGTGAGATGTTCGCCCAATGAGGGCAAACCAGCTCCGTGACGTCACTGGCCCGCCCCCCCGACACGCCCCCGGACGGCGCGCGAACTAAGGCCAGGGAAAGCACCTGCTTTCCCTCAGCCTCAGCGCGCCTCCGCACGGCTTGAGTCACCATGGACTCAGCCTAAAGCTGCCCCCGAATGTAAGAAAAAGCACAGCGCATGAGCTTACTGCTTTTTTCACAAAGACCATTAGGTGATCCGGGAAATGGCGGCGAGCTGCACCAGCCTGCATGCGCTTCCTCAGATCTGGAGAGATGAGAATGCCCAGATCACAAAAAAGATCTTTAAGAACTAATCATGTAAATACAAATTCAGAATTCTTTCCCAACAGAATTAAATAAAGCCGTGGCTGAGTTTAAGGCAGTGTTATCCTCGTTAGCTGCAAGGTCTTCTGAACTGAAGCTTAAGATGGAGTCGCTCCAGATCCAAATCGGCACAAATTAAGATGTCTTCCGGCTTGGCGAGGAAGTTAAGGTCTTGAAGATCTGGGCAATCTAGAACACAGAGGAGGCAGAACCTCTGCATCCGCAAAGTGACAGAAGCTATCATAGTGGATCAACTCCACTCATTGTCTGCAGAAATAAAGATAATAATAATAGCATGTTTTTGTATAGCGCTGCTAGTTATACGTAGCGCTTTACAGAGACATTTTGCAGGCACAGGTCCCTGCCCCGTGGAGCTTACAATCTATGTTTTTTTTTTTTTTGTGCCTGAGGCACAGGGAGATAAAGTGACTTGCCCAGGGTTACAAGGAGTCGACACCGGGAATTGAACCAGGCTCCCCTGCTTCAAACTCTGTGCCAGTCAGTGTCTTTTACTCACTGAGCCACTCCCTCTCCCATACCATTGTATGTACTGTAGTAATACATGTGACAATCATATAAATAACAAACAATACAAATAACAGATCATTGGAATAAGTGCTTTAGACATAAAAGTAACATTTAGGAAAAGGAGTCCCTGCTCTGAAGAGCTTACAATCTAATTGGTAGGAGGAACATACAGATGCAATAGGTAGGCATACTGGTAAGTGCGTCTGCAAGGGGCTAAGTTTTATGCATCATGTGTATAGTATCAGCCACGGAGCTACTCATATACTTCGTTAAGCAGGTGTGTTTTAAGTTGGGTCTTAAAGGTGGATAGAGAGGGTGTGTGACGGTGAAGAGGGTAGCCAGGCTCACTAATAAAGGTTAATCACATTTGGTTACCTCTGATCCATGTTTTGGGGTTCAGGAGTGTCAGCTCTTGGACCCAACTGTTGTAAAAGTATTACCTGTAATTATGCGACAAATAATTTTTGTGGTTTTACTTTTCCAGGGATGCCAGCAAGCATGGATTGCTGTGGTATGAGTTTCGGGGGGGTTTGCAGAGAAAGTGTTGTCAGATTGTGTCTATCTAGTTAGGGCCCAAAATTGCTGGTTCCCCTAAAAATTTACCCAGGAATCAGGTCGGATACCTGGATGCATGTAGACACATTGTCTCGGTAATATCTTCTCTTGAAAACGCTTGCGCGACTCACTACTAGGGGTCCCTGCTTCAGCACAGCCCAGAAACTTAAATGGGGCATAGGGATGTGAGGTGTCCCTGAAACAGTCAAGGGGTCCCTAGGTTAATGGGGTTACACAGTAAATGCCCAGGTCACCCAGAACCGGTATAGGGGTTCTGGGGGTACTCCAATCGTCTACAAGGTTGTGAGGGGACTTTTAAAAGTCCAGTCCTAAGTTTATTGTATAGAGTGTGGGGAATATGGCTAGTAAGAAATAACGTGCAGCTTCTTATTCTATTTCCCATAACCAAAAGACTTAGGATATTTTTAAAGTGTATATTTGATGGAACACTGTGTTTTAAAACATATCTGTGCACAGAAATTAGCTGGGAAATGAGCTGGGACTTTCAGAACCAGGTCTGGCAGGACATCTGGTGATGAAAGCCCCTGAGGATGACCAAGGTGTCAAACCATTTGTACAGGAGGGAAGGATTCAAGTATCCACATTCTGAGATCAATAGACGCTCTTTGCATTTCCATTGTTTCGACCAGACTGGCAGGAGCCTGTCACCGCGGGTGGCATTGAGGAACAAGGCCCAGAGGTGCCAAATTGCCCATGCCCCTTGGTTCATTCAGATTTTTAGGTAACCCTGTTGTGTCTAACAGCTTGTCTCTGATTGGCGGCGGAGAAATTTCTCACGCTTTGGATTGGCTATAGTATTTTTTGAATGAAAGTCATAGGTATTATAACCCCTTGCGCCCATTAGAGAGTTGGTGTTTTCAAAGTTCTCCAGTCCTCTAAGATTCTAAGTTTCGATAGGATTCTCTGCATCTAGGAGAGTCTAGGTTGTTACCCCAATTCCCAAATAAGTGTCTTTTTGCTGTAGTTTGTGTAACATTGTGTGTTTGCCTTTTCCTGTGAATAAATTTACAATTTATTTCATTTACTTGTTTTGCTCAATGCATGATCCTGGTAAAAAGGTGTAAATGGGCTGGTCTCCCGTGATGGGATGCTAGCCGGCTATTGAGGGGAAGGGCATTCAAGAGGGTGTGGGGCAGTCAGTGAGAAAGGTTTAGGGCGGGAGAGGGCTTTAGATACAAAGGGGGTAAAGTGAAGACATTCTTGAGCGTAACGCAAGAGTCGGGATGGTGCGTATTGAGAAATTAGGGTTGAGATGTAAGATGGGGCAGACGAGTGTAAAGCTTTAAAAGTGAGGAGGAGAATTGAATGTGTTATACGGGATTTGACAGGAAGCCAGGAGAGGAATTTCAGCAGGGGAGGCGCTGAGACAGATTTAGGAAAGAGAGTGATTCTGGCAGGAGTGTTTAGAATAATTATAGGGAATGAAAGAACAGGGAGATCACCTATGATCCAGATATGATAGCAAAATCATTCAATAGTTTCTATGCTATGCTATACTATACAATCTAGAATAATCAAACCCATCCCCCAAACCGGCTAGTTTAGAACAACTGGACACGTATCTGTTATGTGAGGAAGATCTTCTAAGATTAAACGTTAAAATATGACTCTAGAACTAGGGAAGGTTATTAAGACATTAAAGCCCTCAAAAGCTCCAGGCCGGATGGATTGTCAAATCAATATTACAAAAAATATATTGAGACGATATCCCCGTTTCTGTTGGAACTCTTTAACAGATTCTTGAGAAGGGAACAGATTCCGGAACAGATGTCGAGGGCAAACATAGTGGTCATCCACAAAGAGATAAAAGACCAGATGAGCTGTGTCAGCTATTGGCCAATATCTTTATTAAACTCTAACCTAAAGATCTATATCAAAATCCTGGCCAACAGGTTAAGCCCAGTCCTCCTACACTTAATTCACAATGATCAAGTTCATTAGTGAACGTCCGGTTTATGTCAATCATGCCAAGCCTAAAGCCATTCTGTTAAGTCTTGATGCTGAAAAAGCATTTGACAGCATCAAATGGTGCTTCCTAAACAGGACACTAGAAGTTTTGAATTTGCTTGTCCATTCTTGAAGGTTGTATAGGCCCTATATACTTTACGTCTCCCACAGCAACATTAAGAATACCTGGGGGCGACATGAACCAAATAAAAATCCTGAATGGCACTAGACAGTGCTGCCCTCTTTGACCCCTGCTGTCTTCCCTTACAATAGAACCACCAGGGGCAATCAGGAGAAGCCCTAATATACAAAGTATACGGATTGGAGATAAAACCTACAAGTTGTCATTATTTGCCTATGTAATTTTGACCATTCCTAACCCACTGACATCTCTTCCCAATCAGTAGTGTGTGCAGTACACACTCTCGGGATTCCGTTCCCACCCAGAGTATAAAATTAATTCGGGAAAAAATGAAGCTCTAAGGTTAACTCTCCTGAGCCATGCAGTTAAATTACTCAAATTGAACTTTAAGTGTAGATGGCGGTAAACTCACTTAAAGTTACTGGGTATAATACAAGCACAACTATCCAGCTGTATTTATCAAAATTAAAAAGGACGTTCAACCCTGGGATAATGTTGATGCAAAAGGTATAGTGGCAGCTCATTGTGTGATGGAGTATGGTCACGCTGCACAGCTGGTCCCAATAAGGTTTGGGTGTGTGGATGTTTGTGGAGTGTTACGGTGGAGTTTGGTCTAGCTGCACAGCTGGTACCAATAGGGTTGGCGGGGAGGGTGTTATTGGTGTGCTACATAGGCTTCCTTGAGAAGGTGACCTTTCAGGGAGTTTTTAAATGACTGGATGCTGGGGGAGAGTCTGACGGTACGTGGTAGGGAATTCTAGTGAGAGGGGTTAGCACGGGAGAAGTATTGTAGGCGGGAGTGAGAGGTGATAAATCGGGAGGAAAGGCAGATATTGTAAGCAGAGTATATGGGGACATGTAGGTATTTATTTTTGGATGAGGGCTGATGTAAGGGGAGCAGTGTCCTTAAGAGATTTGTAAGTCAGCGGTAGGGTTTTAAATTTGATTCTGGAGCATATGGGAAGCCAGTGTAGGGATTTGTGCAGTGGAGCAGCTGAAATGAGTGAGGTAAATGAGTGGCAGCAGCATTTTGGATGGTGTGAAGTTGGCATAGGCGGATACAGGGAATGCCAACTAGGATAAGGTTGATCTAGTCAAGACTGGGCAGGACAAATGAGTTAGGATTTTAGTTGCATCATGGGTGAAAGTGGGCATATCCTGGATATTTTGGAGGTGTAGATGGCAAGGACTGAATGTGAGGAATGAAGGAGAAAGTAAAGGATGACCCCTAGACAGCAGGCTAGAGTTGTTGATGACATTGTGGTATTATTTACAGTGAGGGAGAGTTTTGGTGGAAGGGGGGGGGGAGAATATTAGTTCTGTTTTTGACATGTTAAGCTTCGGTGGGACATCCAGGAGGAGAATGCAGAGAAACAGTTGGGGACACGAGAGAGGAGGGGAGGAGGTAAATGTAGGTATCATCAGCATAGAGATAATGCTGAAAGCCAAAAGATTATATTGATTCAACTAGAGCGGAGGAATAACGATCATACAGTATGTCTGAACTGGGGCATATTATTTCAGTTAAAATTAACATCCTACCAAGATTGTTGCATTATTTTCAGGCACTACTGATTTTAAGTCCACTCATAGTAAGTATTAAGGAGATCCAGAACAGGGTTATGCAATTCATTTGGCAAAGTAGAAAGTAGAGAGTTTCTAAGTCAATCTTATTATATGGAATGGAGGAGGCCTGGCGGTTACTGTTAGCAGATTTTACTGGTCAGCACATCTGAAACAAATCATATATTGACACTCAAAAGGAGAATTATATAGATGGGTCGATTTAGAAACCATATTTAGCAAGCCGGTGTGGTCTACCAGCTCTTCTCTGGACAGAGTAGGATAACCCTCCAAAGCCTCCATTCATAGCAGCAGTTATAAAGTTCACATTAAACATTTGGCACATGAAATCCAAGTTTCAGCAGACCATGAACCCCTCTAGATTTATACCCCTATTTGATAACCCGAGCTTTGGCCCGGGCTGTAACACAAGCTCATTTGATAAACTGAAAGATAAAGGCATTCTGGCTATAGGTAATATGATAACCAATGGTAAATATTGGAAATTTGAAGGTATTTGCCAAAAATATACTGTAAAATTCAGAACTATTTATATATCTACAAGTCCAACATTTTATTTTACATATCTCCTCTAGTGGGGAATTTCTAGACCCTACACACTTTATGCAGCTATGTAGAAGTAAGAGCTACCAAAATGGGCTAATAGCTATCCTTTACCAGGATTTGGTTCCTCTTAAAGAGACTCCTGAACACAAGTATATGGGACAATGGATCTCCAAGTAGAAATCTCAAAAGATGATTGGGAGGACATATGGGATAACGCAGCAAAAACCTCTATGCATGACAACGAGGGAAAACCTGTACAAGATTCTACACAGATGGTACCTCACACCCAAGAGACTGAGGCAAATCTACCCAGAGGCCTCGGAGGAGTGTTGTAGAGGATGTGATCAGATTGCGGATATGGCCCATATTTGGTGATTCTGTCCGATTCAGAAATACTGGGTTATTGTACAGAAGCGAATTGAGGAATCTGTGGGGGTCACCGTTGTATTAGATTCAACTATAATAATAATGTCTAAAACCATAAAAAAATATGAAGCCTCCCATGCGCAAACTAATATCGCATATCCTAACTGCAGCCATGTGCTCTATTTCAGCAGGTGCCTGGATTAAAAATATCCCTCCTTTTTTGCAAAAGGGAAGTTGTGCAGAGAGTAAACAAAGTTAAATTAATGGAGAAACTTACCGCCTTTTTAAAACACACAATTAACAAATTTCACAAATTTGGGAACCTTAGAATAGTAGGTGATAACAAAATTGATTTGTTACAGACATGCGGCACCCATGAGAAGAGACACGTTGGCGAGGTAGTGGATGTGCCAATGGAGCGGTTGGGTTTTTAGGGAGTGCTTATTCTGTGCCCATCTGAGAACATACATAAAATTCTCTTGTCAGATTGTTGTACAATTGCCATGTTAAATTGTGGTTTCTTCCCCTCCCCCCTTCTTTTTTTTTTTTTTTTTTTTTTTTTTTTTTTCCCCCTTCTGTATCTGTCCCATTCTTTGAAAATTTCAATAAAAAATAAGTTACAATGGAAAAAAAATGGTTAATGATTCAAAAAACGTTCAAATTTTCAGGACTACTAAGGTCCCGTCTTAGGGCATATATTTGTTTACAAAAAATTGTAAAAGTGCTTTCACCGTTACACACATGCCAAGTATTGCTTTTATTTTTTCCACTTAATATTTCTTAGTTGACTTTTTCATAATTATTGTTTAATCAAAACAGCCCAAGGTATATATTTCAGTTACTGAAAGTTAGTTTGACTATTTATATTTACTATATGTCAAAAATGTAATACATTCCATGCATGAAATTTAACATTACTTCTCCATATTAAATATCCATATAAAATATTACATCAAGTTTTTTTTCCCCCTGTCTTTAGCCTGCAGGGCATTGGTAGATGAGCTGCAGTATGAAATTAGAAAAGTGAACCCAAAGAAGACAATTGACGTAGGGTCATTCAGGATAAGTCCGGATGGAACGCAAGGAAAGAGTAAGGTAAAAAAAAAAAAAACCGAGGTGACAGAATTGAAGATGTTGCTAATATTAACAGCACAGTAGTTTGTCATAATCTTATAGCCTTCATGATTGGGTTTGCTTCCACTGGGAGCTGATATAATCTTAAACTTCATCATTCAACACCACTGTTCTAAGTAACCATTTTAAATGTTCTTATTTTACTTATTTGAAACCTGTACGTAAGGTATGTTAATGTTTTTGCTTTGTTTTGGGGATTTTTTTGTGGGAATTTTAAGAGCTGATATGATAGCTAACATGAAATTTCAGTTTAAAATATAATTTTATATAAATAGTGACTCATTTCATCTGCATTTATCCATTATGCTTCCATTTGGGAATCTTTCAAGGCCATTGGAGTCAAATTCTTTTAAAGTGAATATAGATTAATGGTATGCATATGATCTACATCTTTCTTCACCTTAGCACCTCGCTCAGAAGATTAAAATGGTTAGAGCTTAAACAATAGCTGGCAGGCAGATTCTTAATGGGGGGGGGTGGGGGGAGGGGGGAAATGTATTTTACTGGACCCGTGACTAGGTAGCCAGTGGTCCCCACACATGACCACTGTGTATAAAGGTACCATAAATACAAGCATACACTTGGCACATTCACCACGTATGTATGTATGTATGTCTTTATTTATATGGCGCCATTAATGTTCATGGTGCTTCACAGCAGTAATACACGTGACAATCCTATGAATAACAAATAATACAAATAACAGATCATGGGAATAAGTGCTTCAGACATAAAAGTAACAATAATGAAAAGGAGTCTTTGCTCCGAAGAGCTTTCAATCTAATTGGTAGGTAGGAAGAACGTACAGATACAGTAGGAGGGGGTTCTGGTAAGTGCGTCTGCAGGGGGCCAAGCTTTATGTATGAGGCGTATAGTATTAGCTACGGAGCTACTCATATGCTTCCTTAAGCAGGTGTGTTTTAAGGTGAGTCTTAAAGGTGGATAGAGAGGGATAGAGAGAGTGCTAGTCTGATATTGAGGGGAAGGGCATTCCAGAGGTTTGGGGCAGTCTAAGAAAGTTTCTCATACAAACTACCAATGACATAATATACACATCACCCACTTTTCACATACACACACCTAATGAATTCCCCATAAACACACACTGTCCTACAAGTGCACGTGCGCGCACACACACACAGACTGGCCTGCACAAAACTCAGACACTGACCAGTACAAACCCTCGCATACACACACTAACCAGTGCAGTACTCTGGTATACACTCCCATCTACTACCCACCACACTCACACTCTAATTAGTACAGACTCACACTGACTAGCACACACTGACCAGCACAGATTACATAGCTACTGATCTGCGCACACACACACACACACTGACAAGCAAAGCATTCATACACTGTTCATACACTGTTCAGCACAGTGCTTCCCACAAATAACTAGCATAGACTCGCACACACACACACACACACACACACACACACACACACAGATGAACACAAACTGCCCTACAAATACTGACCTGTATGGACTAGCTCCAACATTAGGGGCAGAGAGGATCAGCCCAGAGGAGGAACCACATGAGATCTGGCACCATCTGTGGCAGGATCTGCACGTTTTTCTCAGATCCGTTCTGTTCAGGCTACTACCGGCCCAAATCTTTCAAACCAGACCTGCTCAGGGGGCCATTGCGCTCTCCCCACCCCCCCAGACCAGCCCACCCTGAACTTAGATCTTTCTGAGAAAGGGGAGGTTACTCCATATAACGTTGAATACGGTCCTCTGTGTCTTTTCACCGATCACTGCCTGTTTACCCACGACCTTTCCTCTCCTTTTGTCTCCTCCCTTTTCTTTGTATATTTTTTTCCCTTCCACAGTCCTTAAAGCCCTCACTTAAACACTTACCTCGGTATTTGATAATTTAACCATTTTTCTATGAGTGACAGAGGACATGGCACGAGGGGCCACACAAAGATGCAGGAAAAATATCTCGCAGTCATTTGTTTGCTTTTGAACTGAATATAGTGCTAGATATGTGTGTTGTACTGCAGAACTGACCACTGTAAGACATGCTTAGTTTATGCCCATCCTGCCAATAATCATGGAGATATCATTTGTATACCATAATTAAATGTGTGGACCTATAGGTCAATACTGTGCTATTAATGACTATAATGTCGGGCACTGAAAATGTTTCTGTAACAGGGGACTTATCCCTGTTCACAAATGTGCCTCTAATCCAGCAGTGTGGTGGTTAACTGCTGGTAGGCAATTAACTAACACCACCTGCCTGATTTAGATGGCTTAGAAAAGCCTGTCTTGTGAGACAGGAAGTGAGATTCCTTAGCTCACGTGTGAGCTGAACAAGGAAACAGAGCAGAGGTTCTTGAGTCTCCCAGGAGAGACTGACCGAGAGAACACAGATCTCTGGAGCTGACAAATAAGACTTCTAAACCTGGATGCTGATAATCCGGAGAAAAGGCAGCAACCCTGCAAACAGATAAGACTTTATTTTCCATTGACTGTTGTCCATATATATATATATCTATGTGACTTGGGCTGATGAATAGCCTGGGTAGCCACGCAGTTAAAAGGGGCTGAAATAGAAGGATACATATATGAGAAAGTGGAGCAAGTTTTATTGGGCTCACTATTTCTCTGATGTTGATTTTTGCTGTGTTTTAAGCGCAGGCACAATAAAGCCTTGTTATGATTTCCCCTTACAACAGTCTCCATTGTGTACCTCTGCATATGTCCTCCTACAGTTTCCTTATTATTTTACGCAGGGGCAGAACTCGGGCATAATTTTCATCCTTTAATTAGTAAGTAATAGATATGCTGCGTGCTGAGCAGAGCAAGGTCTATTATCCCAATTAATGAGCCAACCAGTATTCCATCTTTGGACATGAAACCAAGTAAATCCTGTTCAAACAGCATTGCACTCAGAATCCGTTGCGTAGTATTAGATAATACTTATTGCATTTTTTTCTCTCACTTTTTACGCCATTTTAACAATGTTTAATGTATTAAAATTCCTTGTGTTTCTATAACAAATATTTAGGCAGCTGCACCACTTCCTCTTGTTAAACAGGCAGCCATATTATATGCCCTGGGAAACAGGATCTTCGCCGATCAGTCAGCAGCTCAGATAACAGCATGGCGGTAAATGTAAGGAACCGCTGCATTTATTAAAACAAAACAAAAATCCGGCAAGAGGCAATGTCCCAGTAACATAGTTTTACAAAAATTCAGTTGTGCAGCCATAATGTAAATTGATCAAGTGAATTTGGCATCAAATAATTTCGTTGAATAAGGTTATCTTTCGCCTTCCTATCCAATTCAACATTTTGCTTCCATAAAAGACTGATTATAAAATATGATATTTCATTTTATATTTAAAACCAGAGACAGAACATAAAACACAGACAAAGCTCAGTTTTAGCACATCCAGTGAGACTCATACACGGTACAGTGCCTAAATATATATGTATAAATATCTAATAAGTAAAATGGTCTTTTAGTTTGACATTTTTGGCCAATATTGTTCTAAGCCCCTGAGCCAACGGCACGGCAGACCACATTTCAGGGGTCCCTAACGCTAATATAAATTCTTAATAACCTGTGTAATAACAGGAAGAATGATTTATAGTAAATCTGTCAATATTAGTTGCAAAGTTCTAAGTCTGACTGAAGCTTTTATTAACCTGTACATTACCAGGAAAAGCACTCTGTATTAGAGATGTCACAGCCAAACTGCAAGCAGGCAAGTTCCCCTGAGTGGAAGATGCTATGGAGTGAGCCCATAACCATTTAAATGTGGGAGGGGGTGAGCTTCAATTAGGAAGGAGGTTGCCACCCTCCAATCAGCCATGACTAGCTGGACAAGAATTGTAAAACATACTGGACACCTAACAAGCTCCTATTAAACCCCCAAAATAACCACAACATATATATAAGCATACGAGTGTCACAGAGGAGTGCTACTGAGCATGGCAATATATATTTAAAACCAGAGACAGAACATAAAACACAGACAAAGCTCAGTTTTAGCAAATCCAGTGAGACTCATACACGGTACAGTGCCTAAATATAAAATGTCCAGTATGTATTTCATTTTATAGTAAGGATGAGGCAAGATTTGTGAATGTTAGATGGCATGATCGCTTTAAAGCCGCATTCACCCCAAAAAAGCATTGTTAATATATATTATTTTTTTTTTAACCCTACCTGCACCTGGGTTCCCTCTTTACTGTTCCATGCTGCCTCCTTCCGCCCCAAGATTATGAATAGATGGTGAAAACATCAGCTCCTGATGACGTTGCAACTTTTTATTGGCTGGCAGCGTGAGCCTGACCCTGCAGTCATGTTTTTGCCTGGTGGGGGGAAGGGGAGAGAATCCCTCGAGGTTTCGAGGACCATGGAACAGCTCCAAGGGACTCTCCCTTTTCCAGATGTGCTGGTGAGCCGGCGGGACTGCTGCTTTAATACCTCCTCATAGTAAAAGCTGGTGTCAATCATCATAACTATCTCTCATATCACTATTGATCACCTAAAATATAACACTGAATAGGATCGTTTTAAATGAACAATTCACGGTTCTCTTTTTTTTTACGTTGCAGAGACCTGCAGTGGTATGAGTGCAAATGTTATCCTCCAGGAGGCAGAGTTGACTGTGGTTTCTTGGGGATACGTTTTTCCCTCTTTTTTAGAGGAAAAGCAAATTAATTGTTGTTGCATTTTCTTGGACTCTACTGCATGTATCACCTTTACTTCCAATCATTGTTTGTTTAACTACTCTGGTAGTCATGTGGTTAATCAACTGAAGGATGATTAATCCAGTCGATGGAGAATAGAGCTACAAAGTGTTCATTAACCTCATTCCTGCCCTATCTGTATTGCTGTCATTTATACTGTTACAAATAATTTCACAGTAATCTTTCCTCAATTAGTGTATTAATCTTAAATTCTGTTACCCGCTAACAATTTCTGCTTCTTTTGAAGGCAAACCTAATAGCTTAATCTTCTTCTGTTAGGAAATGTAGGTGGTGAACAAACACATTTATTTTTCAGTTCATACTGCTAGTTGTGGATGAAAAGAAGTTTCACAACATCTACTTTTGCAGTTTATTCACCAAATCCACATACATTACCTTTTTTTTAATTTATTTTTTTAACTACTATAGATTTCTTTATCAACTAAATTACATTTTGCTTTTGAACTCCTAAAATTATTGTCAATGAGCGGGAACAGCAGCCACATTTAATTCTGTAAAAAAAAAACATAACAGGGTGAAGCACTGAGTTTGCCATGTATCGCACATCTCTCAATGTAGGGACATTTGTTGAGAACAGTACCTGTGTACAATGTATTGTCCAGTAAAACAGCTACACTGAGGTATGGTGGAGCTTTCTTCCTTCCAGATCCACCTATATTCTTTTATTACTATACTGCTTCACTCCACCACTCTTTCTGTCCCATCACCATCTCCGTCTGAGCCCAGTGTGGAAACTATTTCCATAGTAGTGCTGCAGAACAGTACCCAAGATGTAAAGTTCTGTGTGGAAGATCATGTGACCAGGCAGGCACTAGATACAATTGGTGCACTGCTAGAGAGAGGGCAAAAGGGGTGTGCCAGAGCCTGTCACAGAACAGGAAAGGGGATGTGACTTTGTAAATGGTTGCTATAGAAACAAAAATGCTTGTTACATTTGAATACATTTAAAATGTCTTTAAAAATTGTTTTAAAAGTATTTCCTCATAGTACAGAACTGATTTTTTTTTTAAATAAATGAACAAAACAAAGACAAAAAATGTAGGATATTGCTTGAAGTGCAGCTTTGAAGTTACTCCATTTCATATTCTTTGGAGGTTCATTGAACTATTGAAAACGAGAAAGCACTGAGAATGTGCTGTAAAATGGCAATATTTCTGATAATTTAGTCTGTCGACCCCAAAAGAACAAGCATTTTCTGTTAAGAACAAGAATGCAATGCTACATTACAGAGACCCAGTCAGCATTTGATGCAAAGAAGAAAAAAATGGTAAGTTCCATAGAGCAGGACCTACTAAAACTCAACTGGGGCACACAAATATAAGTACATATTGTACCCATATTTGTGTGCCCCAGTTTGGAGTTTTAGTAGGTCCTGCTCTATGGGACTTACCATGTTCTTCTGCTTTGCATCTAGTACTTCCATTGACTCCAGGGAGCACCACCTGTAATATACAGGTTTATTATGTGGATACTATAATTACATTGGTAGTAGTGCTCTGTCAGTCCTTTCCCACTCAGCATTTGTAAGGACATATTGTAAAAACATTAACTGCAGCGGTTCTGGTAATCCTAAATGCAGAAGACGCAAGCTAAAGTTGGGGAAAGTAAAGCAGATAAAAAAACAAAACTCAATGTGCACTAGAAATCTTAAAACATTCTTAAAAATGAAGACACATACTTCCCAGGAATTGTATACTTTCTCCATCTTCTTACTTGGGGATGCAGCATATTTTTCTATTCAAGTGGAATATCAGAGCCCTATATTGTTTGATTTTTCAGGAAAATGCTTCTATCCTTTAGTTATATTTCTAAAATCTTCCCTTCTTTTTTTTTCTTCTTTTTTGTAACTGGGTGTATATGTTGATGATCTTTAGGGCTTCCTTTTAGAATATAAAGTATTCAAATGCAACAAAAGTAGATACAATAAATAACAGTGTTAGACCCACAAATAGTTTACAGCAGGGTGGTCCAAGATCAGTCCTCGAGAGCCGCGAACAACCAGGTTTTCAAGGAGAGCCATACTGAAGCAAGGCGTCTTAGTGATAATTAGAGCTAGGTTAATTGGTTAGTTACATTGTAATTAGAGACATCTTGGAAAATTGGTCTGTTGATGGCCGTGAGGACTGACCTTGGACCACCTTGGATTACACAAGATTACAAAAAGTAACATTTTGTTCGACCAATTAAGGGCATCCTACTACATTGTTATTTTCCCCTTTCGCACTAATATGAATCTAGTCTAACTACTAATATCTTTTTACAAGTTCAACAGCGCAGATCCTGTCCTGTGCAGGTTCTATAATTCTATGTATACAGTCTCTGAGACCTGCAATGCGATCTTCCGGGTCCTCAGTAGAAGTCACACTATGTATCTACACACACATATGGATAGATGGATAGATGTAAGGAAGTGCTATATATATCTATATATAAAATGCAGGAACTCTTTCCCCTCCCACCACGACATTAAACAGCATTTTTTTAAATCCCTTTTTTCATTTTCATAGTACAATAAATAGAATATTCCACGTGCTTCTCCCCCACATGCCCCTCTCCAGCATGCTCCTCTGCAGCTTCTCCTCCGCATGTCCCTCTGCAGATTTCTCCGCACATGCCCATCTCCAGCATGCCCCTCTGCAGCTTCTCCCCCGCATGCTCCTCTCCAGCTTCTCCCCCGCATGCTCCTCTCCAGCTTCTCCCCCGCATGCTCCTCTCCAGCTTCTCCCCCGCATGCTCCTCTCCAGCTTCTCCCCCGCATGCTCCTCTCCAGCTTCTTCCCCGCATGCTCCTCTCCAGCTTCTCCCCCGCATGCTCCTCTCCAGCTTCTCCCCCGCATGCTCCTCTCCAGCTTCTCCCCCGCATGCTCCTCTCCAGCTTCTCCCCCCCCCACATGCCCCTCCCCTGCATGCCCCTCTGCAGCTTCTCCCCTGCATGCTCCTCTCCAGCTTCTCCCCCGCATGCCCCTCTCCAGCTTCTCCCCCAGATGCCCCTCTCCAGCTTCTCCCCCGCATGCTCCTCTCCAGCTTCTCCGCCCCTCCCCTGCATGCCCCTCTGCAGCTTCTCCCCTGCATGCTCCTCTCCAGCTTCTCCCCCGCATGCCCCTCTCCAGCTTCTCCCCCGCATGCCCCTCTCCAGCTTCTCCCCCACATGCCCCTCTCCAGCTTCTCCCCCACATGCCCCTCTCCAGCTTTCCCCCCACATGCCCCCCTCCAGCTTCTCCCCCACATGCCCCTCTCCAGCTTTCCCCCCACATGCCCATCTCCAGCTTCTCCTCCACATGCCGCCCTCCTCTCCAGATTCTTCCCCACATGCCCCTCTCCTCTCCAGCTTCTCCTCCACATGCTCCTCTCAAGCTTCTCCCCCACATGCCCCTCACCAGCTTCTTCCCACACGATCCTCTCCAGCATCCCACCCCCTCCACTAAAACTCTGTTTTCCCTCCCTCTTTCTCACTGTCTTCCCCGTCCCTCTCTCACTCTTACTCTGCCCCCCACCCTCCAAGCCCCAACCTCCGTGCTAAATAAATATATTATGGAGGTCATTATTTTAGGACACCGCCATTACGCTCTTTTGAAATCCTAGTTGGCAAAAGTTCCCCTTTTCTAAGCCATCCTGATTGCTGGCTTCTACCTCCGCCCTAAAGTTGCTGACTGATATTACCCAGTTTCTTGGCTCCATGCCCTCTCTGAATGAGAAGAGTGAGCTGCTAGTTCTTAGGGATTTCAACTACAATTGGCTCGACTCTAAAAACAACAAAATCCAGACACAACTCAAGTAACTTAACCTAACCCAAGTAATTTCTCAACCCTCACGGACAAACCTGAAATCTCACAACCATTCCTTGCTTGACTCGGTTCTCTCCTGTAACCCCAGCAGAATCCAGTCCTCTGGCATCCTTCCTGACATTTTCAGTGACTATGCAATAGTGTAATGTGTAAGGAAAATTAAATCACCCCAATCAAGCCCTAAAGTTCTCCTCACTAGAACATTTAGAAACTTTAACCCACAACAGTTTCTGGCTGACCTTACCAACTGCCCTTGGTACAGAATTAACTTAATTCCTGACCCCGATTCTGCGCTCAACTATTTCCAATCCATGTTCTTAAAACTCTGTGATACCCATGTCACACTACGCAGAATAAGAGTACGGGTGGCCCACCTTCCGTGAGTTACAACTGACCTTATAGCGCTCTACCATTTCAGAGATTCTTTATGGAAAAGCTACAAAGTAACTGGCACTACCAAGGATCTTAACTACAGATGCCTGCAGAATATGTGCACAAGGCAAGCAACAACCTTTCAACCCATAGGTCTTTGTCAAGTGAAATAAAGTGGCATGCCACTTTATTTCACTTGACAAAGACCTATGGGTCGAAACATTGTGCTTTGGCTTTAATAAATTAGATTAACTAAATCCGAAAGTGCCTTGTGTTACTTCTCTCTACTATAGTCATTGGATTTTCTGCAGGCTATCCTACAAACACAGGAGCACCGGTAACTGTATTGCGATTATTTTTTCTTTATGGTGTGCAGCATGTGTCTTTTCTTCACAAGGCAAACAAGATATGCAAAAGCACAATATTACTCTGACAATCTTCACCAGAAGACATCAAACACGGCTAACTTCTGGAAGGTTATCAACAATATATTCCAGCCTTCTAGCCTTCAACAACCAAGTAATATCACTAAGGAGGATATTACTCTGACAAATCCCACTGATATTGCAAATTAATTCAATGAATACTTTGAGGGGTGTGCTAACTTATTAGCGAAATGCAACCTAAGACTTGGTGCCCTAGGCATTGCCAAACTGATTGCTTCCCTAGTCAACTCTATTCTGTCTGCAGGCCATATCTCTAAGAGCTGGAAAACTGCCAGAGTTGTCCCAATCTCCAAAAGTGGGGACAAAACCACTATCAAATGATAGGCCAATCTCTCTTCTCCCAATTCTATCCAAAGTCATGGAAAAATGTGTTCACACCCAATTAAGCAATTACTATACCAAGACAAATTTCCCTAGCCAATTGCAATATGGCTTTCGGCCCAGACGCTCCACGGTAACTACCCTGCTAAAAGTTTGCAATGAGATCCAGTGTGGAATGGAACTGGATGAGAAGGTTTGTAAAGAGTAACAGAGCACTACTAGGTGTGTCCAAGCTTCAAAAAAAGAATTATGAGAGGGAAAGTGCATTTTCCATAACAAGATTATTTATTGGTCATAAGACAAAAATGAGCAATGGTGTTGCCCCACCAACGTGTTTCACGCCAAAATAAACGCTTTCTCGAGATATATACACATCATGTTGTGAACAATATATTTATAGGTAAAGAATAAAGTAACTCGCCAATAACAAAACATAATTGGGATACACTCCATGGCGCTTCAATCGGCATCCGGTGCATCCTGATGGCCCGTGCCGCCCACGCCAGCCCCGCCCTCTTCTGTAACCTGTTTCTGTGTTGCAGGCTCCAGGTTACTGGATGGTGCCCAGATTTGATCCCAGTGAGGGCATGGGATTTTCACCTAAGAGTTGTATAGCCATGGCGGGTCCTGGCTATCTTTCTGCCTCCCTGTCACATAAGCCCTAGAAGCTACAGGCAGTGACAGGCTATCCTGTGGGTTTACCCTTCTCCCCCCCTCCCCCCCCCCATCATGCTGCCCAGTCTGAGTAACAGGGGTGAAGGTGAAACAGGGTCTGTGTACATCCAATCATGGTGCAGACTCTGTGCCCTCCCCCTCTGGGCCTAAAACTAAAACTGGCACCCAGGGCATATTGTGCTTTTAACATAAGTTATAAGAATACAGACAAATCCAGGAATAGATGTCCAAAGTGCCAACCTCCTAAAGCAGACCTAAAACACTGTTTATGGGACTGCCCCAAGATTGCAAATTTGTGGGAACCAAGTGCTGGATTATATGCAGCAGAATGTTAACATTGCTACGGTTAAAGAACTAGTTTCTTTGATATTTGGCAACTTGGAGGAATGGAAGATCATAAATAACGGGATGAGAATACCTACATTCATAGAAATTATATTATTGGCTGCCAGAAAAACCATAATGTTACAATGGATAAAGGATATATCCCTAACATGGAGATGCTAAACAAATATTTAACACAATTATTCATGTTGGATAAAATGGAAGCCGAAACCAAAAAAGCGCTAAAAACAGACACACTATTTAAAAAATGGGATCTCTTTATTGAAATGTTACCAGACAGGGACAAAGAGGTTATGATGCGGGCGTTTGACCAAACGTCTTGGTATTTACTAAGAAGTCTGGTACTGAGAGGCACAGAAGTTGATGAGGAGGGAAAAGAATAAAATATCTAATGTCTGCTTTCCCTAGATAAGGTTAAGACCTATAGCACAGAAACAACAAAAGGAACTGTGGGTAAGGGGGGGGAAAGGTACAGAGGGAAACGATGCCATGCAGATAGAACAGACTCATCGAGTTAACATTTAATTACATTTTTTGTTTGTCATTGTCAAAGTATATGTAATTGTAATATATTATTTACTGGTTTAGTACACTGTTAAATGAAAAAGAATATTGTAATCACTGCAAAATGGTACTTTGTGGTCTTGCTGAAATGTAATATGTTTTGTTATGGAAAACTCAATAAAAAATTTCAGCGATAAAAAAAAATTAAAAAAGACGCGCAAAAGAGAGATGATTCAATTTCAAAGACTTCTATACAATGAAGAAAGATTTTTCATACAAGAGAGGAAACATTGATTTTATACATCCTCAAGATGACACCCTTCCTCCAATGGATTTTTCCGTCTATAACTGTTGAGATGCGTTCATCTTGCATGCTGGCTAGTTGGGCACTTGATTTCCAGGGGAGGTATCTCTGCGAGTGAGGAATTGGAGGAAGTAGTTCATTTATGAAACATTTCTGTACCTAAATAAAAGTTACCATTTTTTTTTAAAAGAATTGGAGCATGTACTTTCAAAACGAAATCCACTTTTTAACCTGTTTCTAAAAAAAAAGCCATTTCGATTATTTTGTTTTGAAATGCTAGAAGAAAAAGGAATATTTTTGGGGAAGCGATAAAGATATAATATATATATATATGTATATATATGTGTGTGTAGCCCCTGAATAGGGTTGCCAGGTAGCATGTCCAAAAATACTAGATAAAATGGTGAAAGATGCAACGTGCGGGGAATCGTTGGTGGGGAAGAATGTTATTTATAAATGACCTGACTGTTGGGTCATTTTTTCTAAATTTCACTCCAAGTATTCACCAATTTGCACCAATTTATATTCTATTTCCTAAAAAATCTGGGGAGGGGTATTGGGAGGGAGTGCCCTTCCGAGGATATTTTTAGGAAATAGAATATGAAGAAATAGTGCAAATTGGTGCATGCTTGGAGTGAAATTTAGGACAAATTACGTAATGCTCAGATCATTTATAAATAACTGACCTGCAGTCATACAGGCCATGGTGAGCAATACTGCACACCTCCTCACCCTCTTTCTCTCCCCCCTTATCCTCTCACCCTCCCACCCCTCCCTTCATCCTCTCACCCTCCTCCCTTCATCCTCTCTCACCCCAACTCACTTCATCCTCTCTCACCCCAACTCCCTTCATCCTCTCTCATCCTCTCTCCTCCCTCCTCCCATCATCCTCTCTCACCCCCCTCCCTTCATCCTCTCTCACTCGCCCTCCCTTCATCCTCCCACCCCCTCCCTGTCATTATCAACCCCACAGGACAGCCAGAGAAGAGACACACACACACACACACACACAAAACAATACAAGTACAAATACGCACACACACTAGGACAAAACAGAACAAATACACACAGGACACAGCCTCACCTCTCTCTGCTACATGCTTTTCCTCCGCTCTTTGGCCCGAGCCCCCAGGCTCCTGCCACCACCTGCTGATTGGCTGCTGCTATGTAATGTAGCCAATCATGATATAGGAAGCTGCCCAGCTATATAGGAAGCTGCCCAGCCCTCTAGCAGCAGCAGCAGCAGCAGCAGCCCTGCTCTATCCCTTCTCGGGAAATTCCACAATTGCTTACTAAGTCCAGAGACATAACACCCCACACATACATGTCCGGTATTATCTCTCATTTTTTACCAGACAGAATAACCAATTACCGGGCTCTCCGGTTCAATACCGACACCTGGCAACCCTATCCCTGAGAATATATATTTATATTTAAGGTGACTGCATTGCTGCCCTCTTTTGGAAAGTCAATATGGCAAGCCTCACTCCCATTGGCCAATAGAAAGGCACAATGTCCTCCTATTGGCTAACTAACCCATGTGGCCATCTTAGACTTTACTTTCATTTCCTTAACACGTGCATAGTTAATCATGTTATTTGTGCAATGCTGACGGGTTAATAGGAGCAATAATGTCTGTTACATCTATATGTAACACCCCTATTTCACCCCCCCCTCTCCCCCCCCCGGCATCAGAAGATAGGGTGTACACAAATCAGTCTCTCTTTACACTGCAGACGGGGTCTCTACCTGCTTCAGCGTAGCGTAGCTGTTGGTTTTTATCTTTATTCTCAGGGCTTCTCTGGAGGATCAAGGTCAGGCTTGTAGTGAGGAGTAGAATAATTAGTAAAGGGTGCCAGGAACTTTTAACAGGATGCTTGCTTTATTGAGCGTGAGGCAACAGCATAAACAGGACCAGTTTTCAGCATCTCTCTCAGTCCGCAGTTCTCCCTTTGCAAGCAGTTTCTGCCAGGACCCAACTTAACCCTGGACAGGATTGGAGTAGGCTCAGCCCCAGATCCCCACTTAAACCTGGGCTATAGCCCTGCTCCCTACAGCATGGGAACCTCTGTGCCTGTGCCAGGCACCCAGCGCACTCTGCCCCAGCACACTGAGCTGAACAGACCAGACCCCTCCTTATCTACTCATGGGTTGTCAACCTTTTTCCCTCCCAGTCTCTCGGCAAAACTGAATGTTGCCAACCAGTCACCCCACTGGTCACATGCCTTGCTAGAACTCTTCAGGTGCTACCAGACAAGCATGTGCCTGGATATTGCAACAATATAATTTGCCTCTGGTACTGCTCACATGTAGGACCGTGTGCAGAGGGTTTAACCATAACACTGCCAGCAGCTGTCATGCCTACATAAGAGTGGCATAAATCTAGCACTGCCTGCTATTACCAGGATTTATGTGCTAGGCCAGGGGTGTGCAAAGTTTTGACCCTGGCCCCCCTCTGCCTGTGCCCCTCCCAGAACGCGCTCCCCTGCTGCTCAGCTCCGGCGTCAAATGACGTCGCGAGGTCATGTGACGTCACATTGCCATGACAATGTGACGTCATGTGAGCCCGCGGTTACCCTGGCCACGCGTCGCCAAAGATCGGGTAACAGAAGATGCAGAGGCCTCACGCGGTCCACCCGGCACTTAATTTAAGTGCCTTGGGGGAGAGCGCGGGACCTCTGTAGATGCCACGCCCCCCCCTAGAAATTCTCCCAGCCCCCAATTTGCACACCCCTGTGCTAGGCTAGGGAAAAAAGCAGGGGGCTACATATACATGCTTTCAGAAGTTAAAAGATGAAAGAATGTAATATAACTGCTCACCTATATCTTATTTGTCCTAATTGTCAAAGGGTAGGTGCAAGGGAGGTAAACAATATATGTATAACAGAGAGAACTCAAAAGAATGGGTTCAAAGCACCCCACTATTTGCACTCATTACCTAGTTAATAAACAGATGCCCCTAATGCCAAATGATCAGATCCCTTGCCAGAGAACTGTAAGCGACGAGAAAACAAAAAAGTTTTATTACACAAATCATTAATATACTCAAAAGTTTAAAATATATAAAATCCCCACGGAGGAGTAATGGAGAAGATGGGATTATATTATCTGAATTACTATATCACGTCAATAGTCTGTTAGGATCCCTATCTTCCCCTGCGGTTGGTATAGTCATGCGATATCCACTGATTAGTACAAGTGGGATTGTGATTACATAAGGTTGCAGTTTAGATAGTGTGAGCTTGCAATTAATTATTGCCTGTTTGTCAAGGTAGATATATCCCAAAATGTAATTTGCCTTACTGAGACAATATAATGCCCAAACTTAGAGTACACAGTCTTATGTGTGACCTAGGTACTATTAGAACAAATCAGAATCTCACTCTGTTTAAACAGCACAATCTATTCATATCCAATCTAGCCACCAGTGAAAACAGGGCAACACAGGGTTACAGCGAACCCAAGGATTGTATGAGCCCTGTGGGGCTACTGTGTATCAATATATCAGCAAGGTTGCAACAAGTTGTATCACACTATTACATTAGCACAGCCTACATGAGTATAGCAAGTATGTTGCATCTATTAATAGTGTATAGAGATATAGGGCAGAACAGGGTTACAGCAAACCCAAAGAATATACTAGCCCTGTATGGCAAATGCTAATATACAAACTAACAACGTATTACACTCAGCCTGTAACTGAATACCAAGTTTGTTCAAACTGCTGACAATGAAAATAAGCCGAGACTCCTCCCCCTGAAGAAGCGCGTAGAACGCGCGAAACATGTGTTGGGCTGTATAGACGTTGCGAGAGTGACGTTACTTAGGAGCGGCGGTGCATGTGATTGAAACACACGGCTTCTATACCTTTACTATCACTGCTTGGGTTCGCTGTAACCCGGTACTGTTCCTGCTTATTTTCATTGTCAGCAGTTTGAGCTAACGAAAACCGTTGAGAGTGAATCCCGATATGGGGTTCAATGCCTGATTTTTTTCTTCACTGTGCGAGTGTGTACTTCATAAGAGTTGCCTTATTATTTTTTCCCTTTATTATACAATATTGCACCATATATTTTCTGTTTATTTTCCGGTTTTCGTGCTCCCCATACATCTGAAACTGCTACTTCAAGAACCCCACAGGAAGGTTCATCTTCGGTCAGAGCTGCAAAACCAGTTGTTTATTATATCACAGAAATTTTCACATTTTCACAATTTTGCTTTGCACTGTTTATTGCTAAATTGCACTTACGCTTGGAATAGGTTTTTTTTTCTTTATTTATATTATAGTGTCATTGACTTTATTATATATTAGTGTCACTCACTTGAGTATATATCACCTTTATTGGTTTATATTGCACGAATAGAGCGCTGGGTAAATATCTTTGTTCCCATTCCCCCATTGTGCGCATGTCATACAGGACTTAAACTCTACAGAAAGATTGTGGATCATGATACAGGATGAGCTTTGGAAAATGTACAAATTCACTTATGGATTTCTTATTCCTTTCTTTACTGTATTTTATTTGATGGGGTTTTGTCACTTTTTTACCCATCATACCTTTTTATTGAGAATGGCTTGCAAAACCAAATCCTGGTTCGGATTGAGTGCCATAGCAGACTATTAAAGGTTGGAAGAAAGCTATGGGTAATGGCAGCCCACTAGTAACAGATTGTAGGCTCCCAGGAACAGTGTATGCCATTTTAGCAGGTTAGCGTTTGTCCTTAAACTTGTTTCATCATCTTACATTAAACAAATTCATTATTAATTTACCTTTATGATTATGGGATTTGTCATTAAAAGCCTGGATGTGATATATAAAGACTTGAGCACCTTCACAGCTTCTATATGTCCTAAAATAATCATCAGTAAGCCCACCCAGAAAAAGGAATATATTCTCTGTTCTCACAATACCGCAGATGTGTTTCACGGAAATCTGCAGAAAAGTGTGGCATTTTTTAAAGCTGCAAACAAATGTATGTGCTGTTGGCAGCCGTTGTTCCTGGCCTTTTATATGTTACTGGGGTGTTTTCAGTGTAGGAATGGGGTTGTTGGGTTTTTTTTTTTTGTTTGATGTTCACTGTTAAAGTTTTCCCAATGGTGTCTCCTCTTTACAAGATAATGCATGAAGAATAGCCTTTCCAAGTACTGGGGATCACTGTTCCTTGAAAGTGTGCTCAGCATGTTTACTTGGCTTTCTTTGTAGTTTTGGGGGCTTTTTTTTTTTTTGACACATATTACTTATCTTGTTTGTTGAATAGACAGCCATGTTAGGCTTTCACAATTCATTGCAGGTTCCTCTTCGCAGCAAAAAGGTTATCATTGTGTCTCAGCTATGGCACTAGAGGGCAATACCAGCCACTGTTGTCCGCTACATGAATTCTAGTAGGTAGGGAAACGTTCTATTTGATTTACAAGGGAAGTGACTTCACACTAGCTTAGCTTCGTGTTGGACGTCCCTACGGGAGCAGCACCTCTCTTCTCTGGAGGAGGTTTTCCCTTCAGGCCAGACAAACAATAACTAGAAACCAAGGCCAGGTGGACTCACATAAGAGGGTAAAGAATTAACGCTAAACATAAAGTGAACAGTTCTGTAAAGCTAAGCTTGTTCATCGTGTTGTAAAAAGAGCAGAGGCCACATACAAAGAAGAAAGGCGTGATTGTTGGAAAACAGTGAGTGTGGGCAGCCAAACACACTAGGTTACCTAGTAAACTGAACTGCCTAAGGTCAAGGTAACATCAGAGAGCACTTCTTGGGTATCCCTGATTAATGGGGAAATGTGATTTACACCACCTGTCTTGTTCAGTCTAAAAATGAGCTAAATTTACTCCCAATCGCCTATACTAGGACACTCAATTAGTGAAGAGTGACTTTACCATCATGTTATAAGAGTTACTTCTATGGTTTCAGCATTCTTTTGCAAGCTCCGCAAAAAGCGCATTGGATTTAATATTTAGTTGTAGCTCTCATTGTGCTGTTTAGGGTAATGATTAAATTGAAAGACAAATGGCAAGAATTCAATTATAGAGATCGTATTATGTGGTCAAGTGCTTTCCTCTTTACCTTGTGAGGTGTGTTGGTAAAATCCTTTACATTTCATTTGTGGATTTAACCTTTGATACATGCTAATGTAGTTTATAGTCAGCCTTTCCTGACAGCTGTGGTGTTAATCCTACTTGTCTCTGTAAGTGATGCAATGTAGCTGAAAATCCTGAATAACATTAGTATGCAATCTATATTATGAAACGTTTGTCATTTTCTTTTACTCCCTGTAAACAGCTTTTTTTTTATTTAAAAGATGTTAACAAAAAGTGTATATGTGTATATATGTATATATATATGTATGTATATATGTATGTATACAGTATATGTATTTTCATAAAGTCTAGAACATTTTCAATGTAGACAGTATTCAGAGTAAATCATTTCTAAAATATTATGTCACGACAACAAGATATGTATATGACTATTTAATAATATACTGGGTCTAAACCTAATTCTAAAGGTGCAACAATTACAATTTCATTTAGAGTTGCACACAGATCATATCCGCCACAACTCATTCCTTTTAAAAGAAACTACACGCAATGTTATGATTTGGGTTTAAAAAAATATAAAAAAATGTCTTACTTTTGACCAAAGAGACTCTTGAGCAGATTTGCATGGCTTCCCTAGACCCCAAAATCTACTTCATCCCATTGTCCTAAATCATACATGTGGTACTCTGGGCCGCTGATGGGGTTGGTCAGCTGGGAATTCTCTCTCCCCAACTCCCCCCCTTCTCTCTTTCCTCCCCTCTCTCCTCCCCCCCTTCTCTCTTTCCCCCCCACTCTCCTCCCCCCTTCTCTCTTCCCCCTCTCTCCTTCCCCCTCTCTCCGCTCTCCTTCCCCCTCACTCCTCTCTCCTTCCCCCTCCCTCTTCTCTCCTTCCCCCTCCCTCTTCTCTCCTTCCCCCTCCCTCTTCTCTCCTTCCCCTGCCTCTTCTCTCCTTCCCCCTCCCTCCACCCTCCTCTCTTTTCCCTTCCTCTGTCTTTGCGTATCTCTTACCCCTTGCCCTCACCCCTCCTCTCGCTCTCACCCCTCCTCTCGCTCTCACCCCTCTTCTCGCTCTCTCCCCGTCCCCTCTCGCTCTCTCCCGGTCCCTTCTCGCTCTCTCCCCGTCCCCTCTCGCTCTCTCTCCCCGTCCCCTCTCGCTCTCTCTCCCCGTCCCCTCTCGCTCTCTCTCCCCGTCCCCTCTCGCTCTTTCTCCCGTCCCCTCTCGCTCTCTCTCCCCGTCCCCTCTCGCTCTCTCTCCCCGTCCCCCCTTGCTCTCTCCCTGTCCCCCCTTGCTCTCTCCCTGTCCCCCCTTGCTCTCTCCCCGTCCCCCCTTGCTCTCTCCCCATCCCCCCTTGCTCTCTCCCTGTCCCCCCTTGCTCTCTCCCCGTCCCCCTTGCTCTCTCCCCGTCCCCCCTTGCTCTCTCCCCGTCCCCCCTCTCCCCCCTCGCTTGCTCCCCTTTCCCCCCTCGCTCGCTCCCCTTTCCCCCCTCGCTCGCTCCCCTTTCCCCCCTCACTCTCTCCCCTTTCCCCCCTCGCTCTCTCCCCTTTCCCCCTCGCTCTCTCCCCTTTCCCCCTCGCTCTCTCCCCTTTCCCCCTAGCTCTCTCCCCTTTCCCCCTTGCTCTCTCCTCTTTCCCCCTCGCTCTCTCCCCTTTCCCCCCTCGCTCTCTCCCCTTTCCCCCCCTCGCTCTCTCCCCTTTCCCCCCTCGCACTCTCCTCGCTTCCCCCTCCCCCTCGCTATCTCCCCCTTGCTCTCCCCCCTTTCCCCCCTCGCGCTCTCCTCGCTTCCCCCTCCCCCTTGCTCTCCCCCCTTTCCCCCCTCGCGCTCTCCTCGCTTCCCCCTCCTCCTCGCTATCTCCCCCTTGCTCTCCCCCCTCCCCCTCGCTATCTCTCTCCCCTCCCCCTCGCTACCTTTCTCCTTGCTCTATCCCCCTTCCCCTCTCCCTCCCCTCTCCCCTCTTGCTCTCCCTCCCCCTCTCCCCTAACTCTAAGTAATGCCCACGTGCAATTCCCAGGAAATATATAGTGTAATATTGTTTACTAATTGAAATGAGTGGAGGAGTAAGTAGTCAGACTCACAATAAAAATGTTCAAAACAGCATACACTCACGCATGCGCCTGTCAGCACGTCTTGAACAGCAGTACCAGCTCCCTGTCTGTACCGAAGCTGTGCGTAAGCAGAGAGACTATAGAGCCTGTTACAAATGCGTTATTTACATCAGTTATGCACGTATATGACGATTGCAGTACAGTACATGCATCGATAAGTGAGAAAAGGGTAGCGCTTCACTTTAAGTACATTTTCGCTGTACATACATGCTCCGGTCCCATTGTGTACGTTAATGCGGGGTATGCCTGTATAACAGTTCTAGACCCTCCCTTAGCATTTCTTGTAGAGGAACTCTAATTTCCGGTTTCGCCACATCACTACGGGTTTTGTCTGTGTCAGTGCAAATCCAACGCGTTTTGGGAGTAGAGTCTCACCTCACCAGGGATATCCTGATTTGAACACAACAACAAGAAGAGATACAGGAAACACATTGGGGATTATTGATGTCTTTAAAGAACATGTAATATGTGAGTGCAGTAGAAGAAGCTTTATACTTTTACTTATTGACCTGATATGCTACACTGTATACACTTTTTTTTTTTCCCCACGTGGTCATTTATTTGTGTTTCACCCTTCCAGGGTGTAGTATTAGCAGTTACATGATTAATGTTTGGGTTACTATATACCCAACCACTGGCGTAGCTAGACATGCGCGTGCCCCAGGGCAAAACATTTTGTCCAGGGCCCCATTAATATTCATTCTGACTGCAATTTTTTTCTCCCTCCCCTCTCTCCCCCTCCTCATCATCTCTCCCCCTCTTCCTCATCTCTCCCCCTCCTCCCCATCATCATCTCTCCCGCTCCTCCCCCACATCTTTCTCTCCTCTCCCTTCCCCCAGCATCTCTCCTCTCCCCCCAGCATGTCTATCTTCTCTCCCCCCAGCATCTCTCTCCTCTCCCCCCCCAGCATGTCTCTCTCCTCTCCCCCCCAGCATGTCTGTCTCCTCTCCCCCCCAGCATGTCTCTCTCCTCTCCCCCCCAGCATGTCTCTCTCCTCTCCCCCCAGCATGTTTTTCTCTCTCCTCAAACAAAATCTCTGTCCTCCCCCCACATCATGTTTCTCTCTTTCTTGTCCTCCAACATGTCTCTCCCCCCATCATTACTTTCTCTCCCCCCCACCATGTCTTTCTCTTCCTACACTGCTCACATCATTCTTTCTCTGTTCTCCCCTCATGTATTTATCTTATTTCCCCCTTATGTCTTTTTTCCTCCCTCTTCTCTTTTCTCACACGTGCCATTCTCTTTATTTAATCCCCCATATATTTTCCCTTTCATGTCATCCTCTCTAACAACCTGAAATTTATTTTCCCATCATCTTTTTCTCTTTTCCTTCCCCTTTCCCCCTAATGTCTCTCTTTTCTCCCCATGATATCTGTCTCTGTTTTCTTCCCCTCATGTCTTTCTCTCTTTCCTCCCCTGTCTCTCTCTCTGCTCCCGTCTCTCTCTCTTTTCTTCCCTAATGTATCTCTCTCTTTTCTTCCCTCATATCTGTATCTTTTCTCCCACTCATGTCTCTCTCTTTTCCTGAATTCTTCAGCCTTAGTCCCCATCTGGACAGTCAATCACAGTCGGGCTTACTGACGTGTCCCTTCAGCCTGCTCCTCATTGGACCTTACTCCCTATATCTGCTCAAGGTAGAAAAAGCCATCTGTGTAGCTCCAAGGCAAACAACCCAGTGGCTAAAAAGCCTGATGAAAGTCTTTGATGGAGAGTATATGGAGTTAATAGGAAGGGAGAGAGAGCTGGTGAGGTACACTGCTAGCAAATTTGTGGTGCGTTTAGATGCCCAGTTGCATATACACAGTATAATGGGATCGGTGTGGAGTTGCTTGTACTCACAATCTGTGCCGTCCTCCGCTGCTCTCCCTCTCTCTCCCGGTGTCACGTGTCCATGGAAGAATAGTGACGTCACTCCCCGGCGTGGCCCGATCCAAGGTACAATAGAAACAAGTTGTAGATCGATGTGGCAACCACTCAGAAGAGCTGGGACTAACCGGAGGATGATTAAAAATGGGAAATGTTTATTAAACTACATAAAGGGGGCACTCAGGACAAACAAAAATAGGGAATCCTCCTCCCACGCGTTTCGGGCATAGACTGCCCTTTCTCAAGGCAAATTGGCTGAGCATAATCATCTCCTTGTGTGAAGTGCTTACTGCGATTCCTGCCTCCTTGTCCTGTCTTGTACTCTGGTTCCTAGTTCACCTCTTGTCTGACCTTGGCTTGCATCTGGACTCCGCTCTTCTATACTCCCCGGCTTACCACAACGATCCGCACCTCTCCAACACCGGCATCGACAAAGTACCACGACGATCCGCACCTTTCCAATCTCGACTACGGCAAAGTACCTTTGACTATTCTGACCTCTCTAACCCTGACACGGCTACCTCAACCAATCTACACTCCAGATGTGTCCACGCGGCTGGAGGTTGGTGTTATATCTAATCTCCACCTCGGCCCCGGGGTCACGCCTTGTTTGTGGTGAGCACTCCGTTACAATAAGGCGTATTTCAGCTAAATGTATTTAATATCTGGGGGAGAACAGAGAATGTATAATGCTCTCTGTATGTGAGAATGTATTCCAAAGGACTTTATTTCCTGTGACAATCATTTCCTCAGTTTAGTTTATCAACATTGTTCTATGATGTGATTTGGGAGTCAGCCCTGTAAAGTGTAAATTTTGATTATGTGACTGTATGTACTCATTTCTAAGGTAGCAGACTTGTAATGTGATTTGCATGTGTACATTTGTATGGAATGGACTCTGATTTAATCAGCTGAGGTTACTACTGAGAAATGTGAATTGAGACAAAGGCTGGGAGGGTGGAGGTGTTACAGACATTTGGTGAGTGTGAAAGAGTGGACAATCGGGTTTGCTCTGATTGGCCACCTGTCCAATGTAAAGGATAGCCACAGAGGGATATATAAGAGGCACTGCTGATCAAAGCATCAGGGTATCTGAGAGACTGAGAGCATCTGAGAGGTCTGAGAGACATTCTGTGAAGGAGTTTGGATCTTGACTGTGATTAGCTGGAGATACATATCAGAGGGGCTGCTGTGTGATCAGTACTCTGATATTCTGGACGAGAAGCGGACAGGGCAAGCCTTCTTGAAGCAGGCCCCTGCACCTAGCGAGGCTAGAGTTTACTCCCCAGGCCCCATGTTGGTATCTTGTTTTGTACATCTTTGTTTTGTCTGCTAGCATGCCAGAATAAACCTCATTTTATTCAACAACCTTGTCCTGTCTGGTGCTAGTGATCCCGGTGGTTTCAGTGTAAAAGTACTGGTCTTCCGTGACAAGCTTTTTCTGGTGGCATAGTGGTGGGATCACTAGGCTTTGTGTTGGGATTTCTTGTGAGAAATCGCAGCTCAAAGACGGTCTTGAATTTTCAAGACCACAGGACAAGTTGTTCCAGACAAAAGTTGCACAAACCTGATATTTACTATTCGATCACATTTATATTAGTTTGTGTAAATCTTTAGACGGCTGATCCAGTTCGACGTTATTCCTGGGACCGACAATCAGTACTTGCCCGGTGCACAAGATATGGCTGCCGAGGTACGATGGGCCTTGCGGATGACCTTGAGTGGTACGAGGCCGGCTTGGCTGAGTACGCTGATACGGAGAGTGTTTGTGCAGATTTGCTTGCAGCGTATGGTCCAGACACAACCGAGGACTTTTGCTTACACGTTGTGCACCTACTGAGAGGTCCTGCAGGACCTGTGCCAGTTCGATTACTGCTGGCGCAGCCCAAGAAGCGGGCCCTGCTACAGTGCCGGTGAGCCGAGCGCTTCCAGTAGCTTACTCCTTCCAAGCCACCAGGCCGTCGTGGAGTCAGCCAGGAGCCAGAGAGGCTGACGTTGGCCGAGACATTGCCGGCAAACCTGCCTCCATGAGATCCAATGTGCTGGCTGAGGACGGCACCATGCAGGTGCCTTGACTCATGGCCGCCAAGATGGCAGAGGATGCTCACGAGAGCCGGTGACCAGACGGATCATCCGCGGACAGAGTGCTCCAAAGTATCCTGCTCGAGTAACCCCAATCCAGGGCAACGTTCCCCAGCAACAGGGCTGAGAGCCTATGAGAGGCTAGCCCCAGCAAAGGAACAGACAGCAGCTGTGCAGCCAGAAAAGCAGAGGACCCAGCCAGCGATCCCTCCAGCAGCTACTAGCAGTGCAGAGATGCAGCTTGACGGGCAGCAGAGTGCAGCCATCAGGCTGGAGGACCAAGCAGTCCATGGAAGATTTTTGCATACAGTGGTCCCAGGCAATTGGCAGGTGGTTGACCTGGGGGACCCCAGTGATACGGTACCTCTGGGGCAGCCTGAAATGTTCTGCCCAGAGCAACGGCTCCCACTGGTGAAGCTACCGGGAGAGAATGCTCCAGTGACCCCAGTCACAGGGAGCCAATGTCTGGCATTTGCCCATGCGGTGGTGGCTTTTGGTGCCACCATCCATCACTGTTTCATGCTCCCCAGCTTTTGGAGCTAACAATGATTACCGCTCCCCTGCATTTGGAGCCATCATGTTCCAGGGTCACCATGGAGACCAGGCAGGTAAGCCAGACCCAGCCTAACCTCTGTCCTGACATCCCTGCCGACTATTACCCTGCCAAACTGACTGAGGGCGAACAGCCAGAGCCCAGTGAGTGTTCCTGGGAGAGGGTGCAGGCAGACACTGATCTGGAGGGCATGAGACCTCAGGTGGCCGAGTCTCCCTCCAAAAACATGCCCAATCTGTTCCTCAGACCCTGTGTGCTTCATATACAGGGAACCATCCCCGGTTGCTCTGGCCAGACAGGGGACAGAGTGGGGACAGTTAGTGAGTCCCTGGGTGGGTGGGGAACTCAGTTTGCAGGGGACTAAGGAAATCCTGCTGACAGGGCATCAGGGGGTCGCTCGCACCAGAACCTGGCTAGTGCAAACATTCTGCGGGCTGGAGGCATCCCAGGAGTTATCGGCTTTCAGCCGCACCTGGGATGTCTGCCAGCAAGTAGCCAGGCCGGGGTACAGTGCGAGGGCTCTCCGGGGACTGTCACAAGATTTATTTAAGTCCTTACAGCACAAGACTGTGAGTGGGTCAGCGGTGTTGACTGTATGCATCTCGCTGCTGGGAAATCAGAAGAGCCAGGCTCTCCCGATGTCCTAGGAGAGGCTAGGCAGAGAGGCTCAGTGGAGCAGGGGGGGGGGGGGCATGTCCCTAGTTCGCAGCTCCCCAGCAAGAGCAGAGGCGAGATGTTGGCGAGATGTTGGAGAGATAGACCGGGTCTTGGCTCTGGATAAGCCGGGCAGGACCCATCCACCTGATCGCCTGGTCAAAACCGGGAATCACAGATCCCTCCACCGTACCAGGTTTTGGCAGAGGGGGAACGGAACATGGAGAAGGAGAGGAAACACAGATCTACCATAGGAAAGGGGAGAGCCAGGGTAGCATCCCAGACAGACCCCTGACAGAGGTGACCAAAAGGTGGCTCAAGGTGCTGGCACCTCGAGTTCAGGGCAGTGTTACAGGCTCTGCCAGTGTGCCTGGCCACTGCTTGTGCTCAGGAGCGCTGGCAGCCCTATGTATGTGGGAAGCCCTATGCGGGCTCATGGAGCACAACCCCTTAAATTGGTTGCGGACGATGCCCAGGGCGACTGAGACCTGGTTAACCTGGAGCCGTGCCCTTCAGGACTTGGACTTTGCTAGGGGCAGCGGACACGTCAGCGCATACGGGGTCTCCCGGCTGGACATACCCAGCGAACGCACATCAAGGACTTTCAGGCTTGTGGAGCCACCTGGTGGGGTGACTATCCCAGAGCCTTCTTCTTGAGGGGGGAGATGTGACAGTAGGGGTAGCTGGCATCACAAAACTGAAATGAAGCCCAACTAGCTACCCCTAAATCCATGTAACTTGGCCACCTATGTAAGGCTTATTTCAGCCAAATGTATTTAATATCTGGGGAAGAACAGGGAATGTATAATGCACTATGTATGTGAGAATGTATTCCAACGCACTTTATTCCCTGTGACAATCCTTTCCTCAGTTTAGTGAATCAACATTGTTCTGTGATGTGATTTGTGAGTCAGCCCTGTAAAGTGTAAATTTGATTATGTGACTGTATGTACTCATTTCTAAGATAGTAGACTTGTAATGTGATTTGCATGATATTTAATCAGCAGAGGTTACTACAGAGAAATGTGAATTGAGACAAAGGCTGGGAGGGTGGAGGTGTTACAGACATTTGGTGAATGTGAAAGAGTGGACAATCAGGTTTGCTCTGATTGGCCTGCAGCCGCTGTCCCATGTAAAGGATAGCCACAGAGGGATATATAAGAGGCACAGCTGATCAAAGCATCGAGATCTGAGAGACATTCTGTGAAGGAGTTTGGATCTTGGATTTTAACTGTGACCAGCTGGAGATTCATGTCAGAAGGGCTGCTGGGTGATCAGCACTCTGATATCCTGGACGAGAAGTGGACAGGGCAAGCCTTCTTGAAGCAGGCCCCTGCACTTTGCGAGGCTAGAGTCTACTTCCAGGGTCCCCAGTTGGTATTGTATCTTGTTTTGTGAATCTTTGTTTTGTCTGCTGGCGTGCCAGAATAAACCTAATTTTATTCAACATCCTTGTCCTGTCTGGTGCTAGTGATCCCGGTGGTTTCGGTGTAAAAGTACTGGTCTCCCGTGACATGCATGCAGTGATTAAAAGCTTTACACTTTTTTCAAACTCTTCTTCAAAGCACAAGTATAAGAATAGGATCAGATAACTCAACTATAGTGAAGTATATTGCGAAACAAGTAGGGACCAGGAGTGGAGGACTTCTGACACTCGCAGCATCAATTTTATTACGGGCAGAGCACAACTTAAGTGATATCACAGCAATTCATATTTCCAAATTGTGAAAGCCGACTTCTTTAATTTAACCTTGGTTACTGGGATATTTTATCAGCTGGCAGATCGTTGGGGTCAACCACAAATAGATCTCATGGCAACATATCACAACAGAAAGGTGGAGCACTTCTGCTCTAAGATTTTCCATCACCATGCTAGCTAAGTAGATGGCCATAGTTTCTCCTGGGAATTCAGGCTGGCTTATGTATTTCCTCCGGCTCTTTGCGAAAGTATTACAAAAGATAAAGATGGACAAAGCGGAAGTGATTTGCCATAATACTATTCTGGCCAAGAAGGGTTTGGTTTCCCCATTTGGTGAATGTGGCAATAGACCTGCCTTGACCTCTTCCGGGTTTTTCAAGGTTTACGGAAGTAAGAGTTAATAAAACACAGAGAAGTAAAGAAGTTGGCCTTGGCAGCATGGAGATGGAGTGGCAAGCATTAAAGAGAGGGGGTTGTTTGGAATACCACAATTATTACATGAATGTCGACCAGAAGGACATCAACTTTATCCGTCTACTATCTTATATGGCTATTTTTCCAGGAATTATGCAAAATTGGATCTTTGATTGCTCCAGTTGGTATTGCTGATAGATGTTCTACAGGGTGGATATGACAATGGCGCAGTTTAAGCTCTTTAGAGGTCCAAGTGTCATCCTTATCTGCGTTATTGGAAAGGAATTTGGCAACAGACAAACTAATTATGATATTTCTACAGAGGATCAAAAATGTAAGACCTCAAATAAGGAGGACGGTACCAATGTCGGATCTTTTTCTAGTCTTAGAAGCTCTGTTGAATCATCCTTTTGAACCATTACGTCATATTTCTTTAAGATTATTGACTTAGAAGACTTTCTTTTTTTCGGTTGTGGTCACATCAGCAAGAAAACTGGGGAAACATCAGGCTCGCTCTTGCAAGGAACCGTTTCTCACATTCCACCAAGATAAAGCAGTCTTAAGGCCAGCGTTCCATTTTCTCCCAAAGGTCATTTTACCTTTCCATCAGAATCAAGAGATAAGTATTCCTTCTTTTTGCCCAAATCTGGATAATTCTAAAGAGATGACGCTGCATAATTTGGATGTAGGAAAAGGTTTGAAAACATATTCGGTCAGAGTTCAACACTTCAGAAGATCTGGTCGGCTGTTTATACTCCCAGAGGGACCTAGAAAGGTGCAGCAAGCCTCAAGGGCAACTGATTCAGTGGATCACAATGTGCATCAAGATGGCATATCATCTCAAAAATAAACGGATCCCACAGTGCGTAAAGGCGCATTCAACGAGAGTGGTCTCCACTTCGTGGACCTTTTGAACTCCAGCATCACCAATGCAAATATGCAAAGCAGCAGTGTGGTCTTAATTTCACACTTCGATTAAATATTACAAATTCGACGTTCCGGCCTCAGCTGAAGCAAAATTTGGTGGAAAAGTTCTGCAAGCCATTGTACATTTAATAAATGGTTAAAAGTTCAGATGATTTTTTTTCATTCCTGTTAAAAAAAAAACTTTGACGATATAATACTCAGGAATCAGGTTTGCCGTTCAAATCAGCGGTCTTTATTTCTTCAATCAGCTCAGTGATTTAGCAAGGACACAACATAGAAAATACTTCTATTCAAGGTGGCAAGTATCTTAAGAAGGCAGTGCCTTGTGCTTGCGACAGCTACCTTTCATACCCTAAGATCAAGCAGCTATAAATCACTGTCTTGGCTAACTCGCTTTTGCCAACTAAATTACGTACTTGTTTACATACTTGTTTTTCTGTTATCGTCGTCAAGTACCTTATTTTAAGAACATTAGGAACTTACAGCAACAAGTCTTATCATTAAAATGTGCGGCATAGTACTTGGTTTCAAGTTGTCCGTGATACCAATAACATTGCATACTATTGGTTTCAAACTACCCACAAGATGCCTTATGAGCAAAACATTTAAAAACATCTTAATCTATTGAGTGCTGAATATATATATATATATATATATATATATATATATATATATATATATATATTGATTATATATTGATTGCTATCCTACATAATATATACATATATGATAATATATATCAATTCCCTCCCATTGTTTTTCTTGGGCATATTCCATTTGGTACCCACTGCCATGTGGGGAACAGGGAAAATGCATTCGGATTACCATCATTGTCTTTTCCTGTACTCCACTCATGGCAATGGGTACAACATAACCTCTTTCTAATAATGTGTCTGTTATGTTTTTTAGCTAGGGGGGAAAACGAACACTGTTCTGCAGTGTGTGGCCTTATATGCCTGTACCTGCAGAAGTTTCTGGTGTGCTGCGGGGAGGAGCGGTTTCCCACTGCCATGTGTGGAGTCCAGGAAAATAGAATGACCATAAGCTGACTACATGTGTCCCTTTTCATATGAAACCAGGCTAACTAAAATTAAAAAAGGGGGAGGGGGGGATAAGAAACAAAGAACTTTTTTTTTTGCACGATAGTAAAGTAAATAGCACCTGTTGTATTTTTTTTAATTGGATACTAGCTGGAAACACTAACTTGTGCTGGGGTTTTTTGTTTTTTTTTGCAAACAAACGTCATCCAAATTTGATATCAGATTGTTCCAAAGCTGCCATGTTTCTGGCTACTGTAAATCTGCTTTCCCAGTGACAAGTTCTGGATGGCAGAAAATGTTAAACATGAAAGTATAGTCTCATATGCCAAAAGCAAAATGTATTAATAATAAAGTTTTTCTTTCTAAAGATTACCTCATATAGTAAACTGGTCATTATAAAAATTACACATGTCTCTTTAGCAAATACTAGCTCTCTTCATTAAATTAGAAAACTGCTTTTCAAGACAACTTTGATAACTAAATTAAAAGCTCACACTTGGTTCTATTTTTAACTTAATCAAATGTTACTGCTGAACTTCAACTGTAATATTATAGAGAGGTTGTATGCTTATAATTCTCTAATTGGATATGACTTCAAAATTAAAATGTTAAGGCTTGGCTATTCGAAGCATGGGTGAGCCGATTACAAAGCACGAAAGGATGCAGGCATTTATCTGGCAGCCATAAACATATTACTTCGTTTAATTGAACATTTTCTAAATCATTTTGCTTCCAGATCTGCATGTGCAGCACATTGCAGGATAACTTACACAGCTGCCCGAATTGCTCCATATAAGAACCGATTTGTCCTTCATTAAAAAGATAATGATTTTATGTGTGAAACAGTAGTGTTTGCATAAAGTGTGCAGAGGTATTTCTGAAATATGGAACTTCATTCTAAATGATCTTCACTTCAACTCTTTAATTAACATTGTCATTTTGTGATGCAGTGATCAAAGAGGCAGCTCAGGGGAGCTTAAAGTTGGTTAAAGTTGAGCATACTTTATCCAATCAGTTCGTAAACTCGATTTCCTCTAAAAAGAACCAATAACAGAAATGAACTAGAAGATTGCAGTGCATTTTGCTAGGTGGTTATGATGCATGTTTACATACTATTTATAAACACCTGAGATTATATATATATATATATATATATATATATATATAAACATTTATATATATATATATATATATATATATATATATATATAGTATATATAAACATTTATTGACTGTACCCAGATGTTCTGCTCATTCGCTATTACTCACATTAGACCCTTTATTATGGCTCATTAACATTCAGAGGGTTGGAAGATTTCTAATTATATTATCTAATAACCAAAACCTTAGAAGCTATTTGCATATTATATGAAGAAATCTCATACAATAAAATCACTGTGGATTCAATTAACATAATAGCTAATTATGGAGCTCATCATCCTTTAGTGTTAATGTGCATTCATCTTCCTCCTGTTCTAGCCTACAGCATGTACGGTTTGAATCGCAACTACTAAATATTGACTTTTAACTATGTATAATTAGAACTTGAACATCTTTATGGAAGAAAAAACTGTAGCTAATTGCTTTTTTTTTTTCCTATGGAAATTCATTGACTGCACTTGCTTCTCACTGACAACTTTATATTAAAAAGTGCAGGATATACACCTCAAGTGTTATACACGTTATTAATTTGCAAATATACATAGTAAATGGGGGGTGGGGGTAGGGCGTTGTAACTACAAGGACATTTTTTTAGTGTTAAACCATAAACAAAATCGACTGAGTTTAAGAAATAAGTAGAATTACTTTTTCACAGATTTTAATTTACCTTGAATCAACAGGGTTTCAAAACTATCCAAGACTTAATATATACAGAGACTAGCAAAAATGTGAAATGTATCTGCAATGCAACAGTGTTTCATCCATTATACTATAAATGCAGATAAAAGTTTTGACTTTGGTCAAAAGGATTTCTCCTATTACAATGATGACTCCCTTTGCATTGATATTTTAATGAGGTTAGTATCTCTAAGAGCCCTGTTCTGGGCGGAAAGCCGTGTCTCCGGTATAATTACAATAGGAAATTCTTCATTGACAAGCACCATTCAAAATCCTCATACATTAAAAAGCGGTAAGAGAACTTATTAGTTTGTCCCCTCACCAAAATACCCATTGTTCCCTTTCACAACTTATAAACGCTGACAGGATATTGGGCCAATGTTCTTTAAAAAATATATAGAGAGAGAGAGAGAGTTGTATGTATTTCTGGAGGACTAGTAAAATAATTCATTTCATTTTTGCACGATGAGTTGTTTTTTTTATGGAAAGCAAATTTTGCTAAAATGTTAGAAATGACAAAATCATGATTTGAAAAAAAACATTTCTTAATGTTTGTTTCATTTGCTTATTGTTCTGATTTGGATGGCCATGCCCATGAGTGTGATGTGAGCTATGTAAACCATGCATGATGTTTGAGGGTGTGAAACGGCTATGGCTAACTTGTCTGAGATGAGAGCATGCACTTTTTTTTTTAATGAAAAACTATAGTCCGTTGCCTTTTTAAGGAACATTTCATGATTTTAGTGTAATTGTAGCTTAACGACGTTATGCTATTGAAGCAAGATGAAAACATTTTGTACTAAAAAAATGAAGGTTCATTTACTTTTTATACGGCTCTTTTCCCTCTGTGTATATAGGTTTCAGATGTCTGTAGAGCATGTTAGATTGGGTTTTACATAAGGACAGGAGTGTGCAACTCCAGTCCTCAAGGGCCACCAACAGGTCAGGTTTTAATGATATCCCTGCTTCAGTGATGGTGGCTCAGTCTTTGACGCAGAGATAGCCTTAAAACCTGACCTGTTGGTGGCCCTTGGGGAGTTGCTCACTCCTACCTTAGGAGGACTAAGATGTGTTGCTTGCAAGATTGTTTTTGCTCATTTCAGATATTGCCTGCGTAGTAGAAAAGGACTGGTTGGATGGATTTGTTGCTGTTTGTATTTTGATGTTGTGCAGATAGAGATGGTGCTGCTCGTCTAATGTCCCTACATTTTCCAGATTGTGTACTCAATCATGTTTTATGGATAGGCGACTAATCTATATAAGTAAACTCTGTACATTGTTATATGATCTAACTTCTGTAATGACCGAATCCTTGCACAAGTTACCTACAAAATGCCACTCTTATTCTTGTTTAGTTTCTTTACTGATTAATGTTTCTGTTTTATTCCATGTGTAGTCATTATTTTGGTCAAAATGTAAGTTACCTTTGTTTTTTCATTGCATGTTATTTAAATAGTTCAAATTTCAATCTGCATTATACACACACCTAATATAAAATACTGGCATGATGAAGGTTTAGTATGCTTTCTTGCCATTCACTTTCATAATCGACAAACACCATGCCATGTTGGTGTAACTGAATGCTACAACACAAAACTTCCTCTCACACCTGGCAGAACTGAATTTGCAAAGCTTTCTTTACTGTGTGTATGCTCTTTTGACCAGTTTTGACGTTTTGTGTTAAATCGGCATACAATCACCCTGATTAAGTAAAGATACACAGAAAAAGATTACGAACAATAATAAAAAAAATATATATGTATTTTAATTGTATTTCATTTTATAAGCACGTTCCACACTTCATGTTAGTGCTTTATCAGAAGTAATTACAGCAGTTGTGTTATATACCTTTTATAGCTTAGCCATAAAATGAAAGTTGGCTTAAAAAGACTTAACGTACAACGAATTAGCATGGTCTTGAAAAGAACGAATACATAAGCTATAGAAAAAAATCTGTATTGTGATAAAGAATCTTACAGGCGCCGGCTATGTCTCCAGTGTTTCCACTTTATTTTGGAGGCTACTTCACACCTTTTGTTTCTAGAGAATCTACAACACAATGTGTTAGCTCCTCTAGCACCAAAATGGTGAATGCAGAAACGGTGCTGGGAAGAGCTCTATCTAGTACATTTTCTATGATCCATAAAAAGTACTTCCCCCTCTTTTTGAAAATCTCCAAATATTGGTAAGTACTTCAATGGTAGGTGGTACCTACGATTTGAAGTATTCATTCATCTTTGCACAATTTTGATTGGGCTGAACACTACAGAACCTATTTCATACACTGAAAATGTAATGTCACAATTGATTTATGTAAGTAAACACTCAAACGTGTGAAAAAGAGAGAGAAAGTGTGGATGTATCTGAACTCCATCAGAGGTATGATACAAGGTATACAAGCCACATATACATTTAAATAAAAAATATATATGTATGTAAAAAACTTCTTAGACATTTTAATATTGGTCGTCTTTCTGGGAACACAGTAATCAGTCATTAATTATTTCTTTTTAATTACCAGAATATCTAGCACCATTGAGACACAAGAAAAAACAGCGCACAACGCAAATAGTGAAGTAGGTTCAATAAAAGTGTTATATTAAAAAGGTATAATATCTGTGTACATCAGGTTAGAACAAACAGGCATATCATGTACTAGGACATGTGTTACCAGACACCACACGCCGACGGTAGCAGGATCAGTCTCACCGGCGGCACCTTCAGACGGTGTTCAGCTGGAACCTCGGAGTGTGATCTCTGCAGATAGGTAACTGCTGTCATCAAGGAACTTGCGTCTGATGTTGGAGAAGTTCCCATCCGGTAACCGACTTATAGGATAGCTTACAGTGTGGGGAGAGTAATGTCCGCAATCACTCTTACAGCCCAGTTGCTTCGCGTGATTTTACGGCAGGCCGCCAAGCAGTGACTGCCGTCAGCTGATACGGCGTCGCTCAATAGCACTTGGAGACCCGCTGAGCCTTGGGGAATGGAGAGATTACCTAGAGGCACCCTTGCACAGTAGGGGATCAAACGTATGCAGATAATCCTACGCGTTTTATAGCACACAGCTACTTCTTCAGGGATGATCCCTGATGTACACAGATATTATACCTTTTTAATATAACACTTTTATTGAACCTACTTCACTTTGCGTTGTGCGCTGTTTTTTCTTGTGTCTCACTATCTGTAGGGGTGCTGAGCCACTCCAATACTAGCAGCTGCAGACGCCTTTTCATCTATAGAGGTTGTTGTTATTTCATATTTATCACAGAGGTCTTTATTCAATGTGTGGTTTACCGTTTCACACAATTCAGTAGAGGTTTATTATAGTAGCGCACTTTATTATTTTTTCTGTATCTAGCACCATTACTTTGCTAGTATTCTGGAATTTACAAGAACACCACAAGAGGAGGGCCTTCAGCAAACAAATATAGGTCCAAAGGTTGTCTTCGAGATACCTCAGTAAAAACGTACAAGACTCATGTCTAAAGCTTAATGAAGTACAGACATGCCCATCAATATTAGGACACGTGATTATATGTTAGGAGGAAGTTATAAAACATATATTTAACATATGTTTTGACAACGTGTATCGAACATTTCGGTAACAACCACCACAACTTGTTGGAGAATTGTAACACACAGAAATGGGTATCCCTGCTTCTTAATAGCTAAGCCGTATGTGGAAAAACTGTGTATATCATGCCCCAACATTGTATTAGGTTTGTGATGGTAAATGCATATTTAATATTTTTCACTGCTTTGTGTAAATATGTACAGCAGCCGTTGCAATATTTGTATTGAGTAAATCTGCTGGTCACAAATCTCCGCTAACATTTACTATTTGTAAACACATATGCATAAAGACAAAAGTTATTGTTGACTCCACTTTTTTGCAATCAGTCTTTGTATGGTAGATTATTCTTAATGGCTTTTACCTTTTCCCATGTTAATAAATGTTTACTGCACTGAAAAAATGTGTTGAAAGGTAAAGTCCCATAATTATCAGACGGTTGTATGCCACAAGACACCGTCCTGCAGCAGAAGACACCTCACAGGCCATTCAATTGAATGATCTATCGCGTCTTCTGGCAATGGAGGGTGCCCTATAGAGTAGCACTGCTTAGTGAATTTGGTCCTGAGAGACTTGCTTTGTAGTAAAATGTAAAAACAATTTTGCTTAGCTATTAGTTTTAATTGACATTGTGTACACTGTAGCATGCAGTGTAGAACAGTGTTGGCCCACACACTGCCTGTATAGAATTACAATCTGGCCTCTGAAGATTATTTAAATTGACTAGGGTCATATAGATCAGGGCTTGAACCTCCTGCTCATGCACTATGCCTTTAGCACTTGTGGTACATTTTTCTAATGGGTATTGAGAGCTATCTGAAGATGGTGGGTACAAATATGTATCCTGACTATTCTATGTATTTAGAGCAGTCTGTTAGACCTCTATAATCAACACGTATAATCAAACACTACTTTTAGAAAAGTTTAAAAAAAAAGTTTCTATTAACTTTAGTTTCAGCTTTATGAAAACATTACCACTGCAAAATATGTTGGCAAGTTAACTGAATTTCTCAACAACTAAAATCATGAGGAAAAAAAATGTAATTAAAAAGCATTTCTGTTAATATTATGTAGTGTGGTTTCAATGTACATTTGTGTACTGCTTAATTTTATTTATTTCTTCAAATCTTAATTATGCTATGAACAGATGAATTACAAATATATGGGGATACGTTTGACAAAATAACAGTTTATTTACTTTTTTTCATTATTTTTTTTCTTCTCTGTAAAACAAATGTCACATCCAGAAGGCTGAATTTTAAATGCCGCATGAATGAAACAAAAACCTAGCCACAAATTTTAATTCTCCAGCCTGTATTTATTTGATTTGTGTCCAGATGGTGGTGAAGCAGAAACCCTTTGTGTAAATGAAGCACACATGTGAAAGTGCTTTTATAATGTAGTCACTGAGACCGGAAGGGTTCATACTGTGTCTGAAAAGAGACAATAGAGACTGGATATATCAACATTGCAGAAATCTAGTTCATTTGAGATTCAGCTCCTTTGACTGTGGTTGTCATGAAAACTTCCTACTTTGATCAGCAGAGGGTGGAGAGAGAGCCTTCTAAGAGGCCCAAAGAAGCATCATGATTGTTTACTGTGCACTTGGCTTCACTTCACACCCCCATTCCGGAAGAAGCAACAGAGATAGGACCATCTTGCACCTTGACCTGTCTAGACTGGAGAGTGGGTTTTTGTCCCAGTTACCAAGAGTACTGGGTGCTCTTTGACCCTTTGAGTATTTGCTGTTGAGACATTCACCAAGTATGTAGGTAGTGTGTAAAAGCTTCTCTTGAATTCTTGCTTAAATCAGAAGGAAAGCGAATGAGACAAAGACATGGACCAGCTGTTCTGAAATAGTAGAACCTGGGAGAAGTTACATTTTGTAAGCTATTATTTTCTTCACAAAGCCCCTGGGACACATTAAAACAGCTGCATTGGAGATGGCGAACAGCAACTAAGCCAGGCAACCGGCTTTCTACAACTCTCATTCAGATAAAGTTTGTAAGCTATACACACTTCATTTCTTTGTTTTAAGGAGTATGTATGATGTGGCTACTTGTTTGAATTATTTCCTGAACAAGTATTTCAAATATCTCCTATCCTAATAGTCGTTTTACATTTTTTTAATATATTTTTTTTTGCGTATTTCATTAAACTTTTAAGGTATTGTTTGCATATGAAAATAGTGGTGCCCTGTTTTTGTGTAGTAACACATTTTGTGCTTAACTTGTTTTTTTGGTTAGGTTCCTTTAGCAACATCTGAGCTATACTTGACTGAAGTTTTGGAAGATATATGTGAAAAAATGAATGATTACGGCCTCCATGTGGACCCTAAAACTAGGGAGAAGTCATACAAAAGGTTTGCTCCAAGAGATGGTGAAGGAATAGGTTCAATAGATTTCAACAACTTCCAGTTCAATCCTGACGATTCCAACTCATTAAAGTTTGCGGTAAGACAACCTACTTCATTGCCTTATTGTTGTGTGTGTGTGGTGTATGTATATTTATATATTTGCATGGATTCAAAGATCTTTTTAGCAATAAGTTAGCATTACTGTACGGTATATGTTGTTATTTATAAAGTGAATGAAGGGGAACTGCGTTTGTGAAAGTTTAGTGTTCTGAATCCTGAAATAATTCCACATATAAAAAAAAAATTATTGTAAAAATAGATCAGTGTCAAGTTTGGCATCTTAAGCTTTGCATAGTCAATTTTGCTATTTGTTTCTTGATTTGTGTGGGGTTTTTTTTTTTTTTTTAACTATAAATAATTAGAACATTGATGTTCTAAGAATCTGAAAAAAACACATTTATTTCCATGTTGAGTAAAGTGATAACTGCAGCAATTGATTTAGCATGAATTTACGCTTTTAAATTTGTTTATTTGAAACTTCACATACAAATTTTATACAGTAGGAGATTATTAACATTAATTGTTGCAGTATGCACAGAGAATCTTACAGATCATTTTGGAAAATCTTTACATGTATTTTTCAAAATTAACAAGCCTATTACTTTGATGCACTTTATTCATACATATCCTATTTTTTTTCATGAATGTGAATACTTACCAGCTGGTCACTAATAAAGAGACTGAAAACAAAGCTCGCACACAAAGCAGGAACTACTACTATTGTTATTATTATTAATATCATTATTAATATTATTATAGCAGTTCTATTACATGATTCAATAACATCGCTGAGAGCTATGGCTATGTTATTGCAAAACCTGCACAAATATACTTTTGATCTTTGAAGTGAACTAAATAAAAAAAGTTAAAGAAAAATATATATATACTGTGTGTATATATATATATATATATATATATATACAGTATATATATATATATATATATATATATATATATATACAGTATATATATATAAAAAATTCACACAAGTTTAAAGAAAATATACTTCTACATTAGCTTAAAACTTAGCATCAAAAGGGTTCATTCCAATGTGTGATTAGTGTACATCTGAGTTGTTTTGTGTTTTTAAGTGTTGCCAATACACGGCTTGTTCTTTCTCCTAGTGTGAGCGAGTGATAGAGGAGCACGAAGATGAAATCTTTTCACTTATTACCCATGAGGCAGATGGTCTGACTGACAAGCTGTGCACTGAGAAATCAGGTACGTAGTGTTTCTGATTTAGCTGCTACTTCAGCGTGTTTTTAATGCACACCCATCAGTGTTGGAGGTTGGGCCGGCAAAGTATTACATTGTATTGAAATCCCACCCCTTCATAGAAATCTCTGAAATTACATTAATAGTTCATTGGCGCAATATGTTATTTATGTATATTCTTTGTCCATCAAAGTGGGCATGTGATTTAATTAAAACTTCATGTTTAATCACTATTTATAATTCATAATATTTGCGTCTGATATGCAGCTGAATGCATTTATTTGCATTCTTGTTTAACCCCTTGCATTGCAGGCCTCTGACAGCAAAGTGGTTAAAAAATAGGATATGGGAGATGTTTTTATTTCCGCTTTTATTTTCCCTTATTGATAAGCAATATAAACTTAATCAAAATACATATGATATTACTGCAACAGCACTACAGTATATATAATCATATTTAGACATATTTTAAAAGACTACAGAAGATGGCTGGTTGATTTCATTTCCCGCTCGGCTAACATGTCTATTACAAATCGCTATGCTGTTTCTCGTACCCCTTGCAAGTGAAGGAGCGTTTCCACCATGTTGCACGTTTGTGATGTAGATTTCTGAGCAGCACAAAAAATAGCAAGCAGCAGTGATATCAACATTCGTTTCTTTGTCCAGGATAATTCCCACTTTAAATAACTGGCTTGGTTTAAAATATGAATGACCCGAAGAATACGTTATGCTACAGACATGTTTTGGACTCCTTGCGGTAAATAAGAAGTACACTTTTACATGGTTTCGGCAGGCTAGTATAGTTTCCTTCCCTACATTGAGGCAGTCTGTTTTAGGAGATTGGGGGGGTGGGGGGGGGGGCGGGGGTGAGAATGTTTTATGTATCCAAGATAAAATATTGATTTTGGAGCCAATGACATCTTAAAATGAAGGCTTGAGATCTTGGTATGTAAAAGGAAAAACCCTGAGGTTTTAAATAAATATTTAATCCTAACAGTATGTGCTTATAGATCCTTGCTCATGCGGTTGAGCTTGTAAATGAAGTTGATATAAGTTTGACGTTTTTCTATACAGTACTGCATCTATGGTACCATGCAGGTAAAGTACAAGACTTTCCAACTCCTGCTGTTGTGTTGCTATATTTAATGCTTATTCAGGCATATTTAAAAGGAAGCAAACTTTGAATTCTTCACAGACATTCGTGTCTTGAAATCTTGAATATTTCTGTCATCTTTTCAGGTCCGCATATGTCCACTGTATTAGGCATAGTGTAAAATGTAGGTTCTTTATCCTTCCTAAGTTGCGTTTAAAATACAGTTTCTAAATTAGTGTACATTGTAATGTACGATGCAGTTCCAATATAGCAAAATAGTTGTTAAAAAAAACATGTTTAGGCCCAAAAGCCTACGTCAGATTTGCACAACGACAAGTAGCACCGAATTTACGACATTTTTTTATTTTTAATCAGTATCTTGAAATTACAGTAATTGAAAAACGTCCAGGGTCAAGTAATAAAGTAGAGATTTCAAAGATTGCAATATATGCCAATTTTAAAGTCACTGCAACTATTATTTCACATCAATATTTCGATTTTCTCAGATCCGAGTGAAAAACAGAAAAAAATGTATTTAAAAAAAAATGTCCTTCCGATCTGGCCTTCAAAATAAAATATACATGTTGCATTGTGCAATCGTACTCCGTTTCAATCATTTACAACTGAAAGTAGCCCCAGCACATAGATACTTGTCTAGCTCACGTTGACTTCGTTTGGTACCCACACCTGCGGTCTTCTAAGCCACAGACAAATCCTGCCGTTCTCCTTTGGCATTGAAATAGAAATTGACAGTGGGCCTGAGGAGTCATAATTATTAGATGGCTGGAATACATTTTTGATCGGATATCCGTCCTCCGATTGTTTTCACTTCCTGCTCCGCTAACCTTTCTGTCCCACAAACGGATCACGGTCTCTTTAAACCTTCCAAACTGGAAGGACATTTACACCATATTACATGGTTCTGTTGTGGATATCTGAACAGCACAAATAAAACATGCAGAAGTAAATGGAGCTTTCTTGGCAGAAGAAATATTAAAGTGTGTAGTCTCGCATACTATGTATGTACAGTATTTTTACTGTAAAGTTTGGCAGTGGACTGTGTCTCAAACATGCAACATAAATGGCTTCTTAAAAAAAAAAAAAGTTACGTCACCAAAAATTTTTATTTTTTTAAAAGAAACCATTATATCGGTTTTCCGTTTTGTAGAACTGCCAACTTATTCGTAGTAATTTTAAAAATGAATTAGTTGTATTTTTATCTTCGGTGTTGTAGTTCAAATGTGATGGGGTCATGTCAATAAAGATGATAATGTTTTCAGTAGGCATTGCTCAAGACATTATGCTCTTACATGGCAGGACATTGGGCCATAAGCATGTCTGAGAAGAGGGAGTGGTTATGATGGCCTAAATCCAGACTTGACCAAAACATAATTCAAATAACGGTGCAACCATCATCTGTTCATCTTCCTTTTACCGATTATTACACAGTTGAGAGCCTACAATAATTAGTAAGAAAGTAAAACTGTTACATTATACCTTCACGTAGTAAATAATTTTAATGTAATGTTTGTTTGACCATCCTGTCTTTTTGTTTATTTCCAGGATGTGTAACAGCTATAAAAACCCTTTCCACTATTCCAGCTAATTTAATTTGCATGTATTTTCGTTATTGCGAAGGAAGATATCTAATATGTTTAAGTGGCCACAAATTGAGTATATGAGCATTCACTTAGTAATCTGTCATATCACGTTATTTAAAAGATATACATAAGGTTTTTTTTTTTTTGCAAAAACTTGTAAAGTCGAAAAGGGAGAAGGATTAGATATTGCTAAAGTCTACATATGAAACCTCTCGCTTTACCAATTGCCTGATATTTTGTCATTGTGAAAGAATGGAAGCTAGAGCAATGAATTCAAATTCAGGGCATCTGAACAGTAAGTGGAACACATTTCCACATTTCCATTTTCTATACTGTTCTGGTGTATACTAAGGTGGGCAGTATGCAGACATGTAATAGTACAGCAAATGTATACAAAATGAGCATTTATTTTTATGTTTTTATGGTAGGTTAATTGCCTCAGTTTATACAAGCTAACATGTGTGAATGTAGGTACAGTATTTGTTACAATAGAAATTAATTGAATTGGTCATCATGTACCTTTCTCTTTTCAAATCTCTGGTTCTAATTATTTAAGCAACTATTCATCCTCCTTCATAAAAATAGAAATTCGGCTTCATTCAACATTCCTTTTTGTTGATTTAAAAGCAGCATGTTTATGTATCGATTAACTTACAAACTATTATGCTCATTTATTGTGTAAGAAGTGAACATATTACAAAGTGCAATGTGGGTAAGCGTTGAAAAGTACAAAGTAAAATGATTATTCTTTATTTTTTGCATGGCACTGACACTATTCAGCACTGTATACAAGGAAAGGCAATGTCCGTTCAGGGATAAGTGCACAAGATAAATAGAAAGCCAATGTCAGTGGAGAGACCCTGCTTGGGAGAGCTTGATCTTTATTCAAATAAACAACTTACACTAAAGTCAGAGATGATATACCTGCCTATTTGAGCTTTCAGTCCAATGGAGCAAGGGGGGTATATGGGAAATAAGAGTAGATACAGTGATTTAGATTTTGTGGCTACTCACTGCGAGTTTGGAGCTTGCGTCCTTTATTTTTCTGGGGGCAGATATTGTGGTAGAAGGGGGACATGGAAAGGTGTGGTTGGTAGACTGGACGTTTCAGAAATAAGATTGCAAACGTTTTGCATTATGATCAACACCACAGCTCTTCTGCACATATAGTATAAAGCAGTGTAAATACAAACGCATGTAAGCTAAAACTAAAAAAGAATGTAAAATGTATCATTTTAACATGCATTTCACAGGAAAATACAAATCTGACCATTCATAAAAAGAGATCTCATGGAAAATCTTAGCCTTCATTCTCTTTCAGATGACTTTTAATTTGAATATTCATAGTGGTACATTTATTGCCTTTCTTTCTTGATTGGAAAGTTAGACCATTAACGTGGTGATTCTGTTTGATCTTGAAATTGTGTTTTTATCAAATGTATTTTACTCTTCTGTGGACTCCATTAACAATGACAGGAGGGAAACTTGTTTATTAATGGTTTGGTAAAATGTGAATAATTATGTGGAACACTAAAACGTTCTAACAAGTCAACGTCATCATTTATACTACTTTTATTTACATACTTTTTAGATGAATAAGATTCATATTTGTAAGCCTGTATCCTAATTATATTTATGATATATTTAGGCCTCGGGAAATGCATGCTGATCGTTGTATGGCTTTTCTGTAATTTCAAAATCTTAACATTTCTAATAAAGGACCAAGCTTGCAAGCTTCTCTCTCCAACGTATTGTCAGTAGGGTACTGTATATCTTGGTAATATGGAGCACAAAATAAATGTTAAATAAATGTATCAAAATATTTTTTTGTAATTGAAAAGTATTATGTTTTCAACGCTTTTCCCATTTGTTTTTGAGCACTCGTTAAGATATTTGTTTTCTCTTTATTATAGGTCTTTGTAAAGAAGTTCTGCACCATGAGTTATAGAAGACCTTATCATGGCATCTGCACATCAAAATATCACCACAGTGCTAATTTGCAGCATTGTAAAGTATTTTCTATTTCTTCCTGAAATTCCTATCTGATGTCCGTTTTGCTCATGTTTTAAACAATTGTTGTACCCTCACTTTGATAAAGCGGAGTGTAATGTACCAATGAGCAATTTCTATACATTGGAAAAGTGAACGTTGGGAGTTTAATTCTAGTGCACATGGAGGGTTTTTTTTTATCCATTGTAATAAAACATAAACTATTCTATATGGGGGAAAAATTGTTCAACGTAGTATATTTGCAACATGATATCAATGCAGTGTTTTGAAAAATACATAAAATAAACTAATCAAATTTGATACAGAAGTAATGTATGAAAATCATAGATTTTGGGGCATTCTCACATGATATGGAAAAATGGGGATGTTCCCAATGGATGAGCAGCTGACTCAGATATATGTTTAAAGTTATTTTTTTTACTTCTTTTTTAATTCAGGTTGTTTTTATGAAGGTACAGAAAAAAATAAGCAGGGGTATTAAATCAATGCGACATAAACAAAGGAATATTAACAATAAAAGAGTACAAAGGGTTTGAAATATATATTTTAAACTTTATCTACCAGGTTTTGCTAAATGACATAGTCCTGTTTTCATCATATATTGGTGGTAGTGAGCATCCTCATAGCAACCTCCTATGGAGCGACCCACTTAAAAACCTTGTAAATATGTGTTTTTAGTATTATTTTTACAAGTTTTGACAAGTTTTTCTGATTTGTAAAGATTGTATAAAAAAGGCAGGCATTTTGACATGACAGCTATCTTGGAGTGCGATGTATTGCAGGTCCATCTGGCATTTAAGAGGTTAATATTTTTGTAGGTATATTTATATCCAATAGTAACAACAGATCCATGTAGCAAATACTCATCTTCTGACCTAATATCAGAAATTTATTTTGAAGGTGTAGTGGACAGGAAATAATTTACAGCATGTACTGCTGACTTTTATGTAAAAAAAGGAAAATCTGTCAAAATATTTGTACATAAGTGCTCTACTAATTTATATCCACAGCACTACCATGAAGTAAATACCTCATTAATATATATATATATATATATGTATATATATGTATATATATATGTATAATAACAAGACATAGCGAACAAGAAGTGAATGGCAAATAATGCATTAAAGACACAAACAATGTGTAGCATAAACTTACAATTAAAACTTTAAAAGTAAGCTCTACGATCTTCCAGTGAGAGTACAAATATGTTCTTAGATGGTATACAGCGAGGACCTGGTGCACAGGGGTCCCCGGACCAATAACTCCCAGCACTGGGAAGGTGGAGGCTAGAAGGCGTCGGAACGTGATGACGTATGATAGGCTATGATGAAACTTCAACGCGTTTCGCGCGTAGAACGTGCTTCATCAGGGGGTTAACGTCACTAGGAAAGGCGCTCATATTTCTGCTCATATTCAATAATTGATTAGTAAATTAATCAGAGCCCACAGGTCCATCTCATATTGCAAACAGATGGCCATAATACAATCAACATAATACATGATAAATAATCGGAAGGAGAGCATGATTCTTGTTGAATCATTAATTTAGAAAAAGGTGCGTGTGTGTGCGCGCGCGCACGAAAATAATTGTGAAAACTATATATATATGGAAATATATACAAAATCCGAGTGTAACTAAACATGTCCTAAATAGTGATAAAGAACATATGATAAAAATCACGACTTGATTATAAAAGTAAATAATTAAATCATTAAAGTGATATCTAATGCACCAAATGGGAAATATAATAATCTATACGTGTGTGTGAAAATCTATGAACTATTATATATATATATATATATATATATATATATATACTGTATTTTTTTTGTTTGTTTTTTTTTTTACATATTAGCAAATGCCTTTATTACATATTCAAAGGGACGGCATTGAAATAAAATGGTTTCAACAACCACTAATATGTTTAAAGTGAAGCAATGCCTCCTGCTTCTGTTTGGGGGAGAAGATGAATTCAGTAAGGTTTTCTTATGGATCCTAGCAGTGAGGCGTGAAATCTGAATATGGTCTAGTTGGTACTGTATATAACATCTATTAACGAAGGTCACAATGTTTGTTTACTTACCTAACATGGTTCTTAGTGGTGAATCATACACAGACAAAAGTTAAAAACCAGGAAACGGCAAACATTATACTATAATACTAATTACATGTGTCCCTTATTTCTTGACACAAAAATTAGCCGTCTAAGCCATTTGGTCGTGACTATTTCGCCACGTCCATATGACCACCGGTGTTTTGCCACAACTCACACCACCGCCGGCCACTTCGCCGTTAAGTGCCTAAACTCCTTTTCCTAAAAAACCCCTTACCTTGAAACATCCTACCCTAACTGCTAAAATTCCTTATATTAACCCCCTACCCCAACTGCTAAAATTCCTTAAATTAACCCCTTACACTAACCGCGAAAACCCTTAAATTAACCAAAAAGCACTAAAACCCCTTAAATGAACCTATTAAATAAATGATTTAATCTTCCAGTATTGCTTATGGTGCGTGTGGTCTTCAATTAGACACGGTAAAGATCTGAACTAGTATACTATATGTATATTTATTATTGCTTTACACACTGAAATATTTTAATATTCCGGTTGATGGGAAATATGAGTTAGAGATCCAAACTCTTGCCAGATATACATAATCATTAAGTGATGCTTGAACTAGTCAGGCCAAAATGTTATATCTATATTCCTCGTATTTTCATTAGGGTATATAGAACATTTTCAACATCCATTTTTCACAAATTACAATTGTTTTCACAGCATAGCAATTTTTTTTAAATATTATTTTAACCATTTATTTACCACAAGGGTTTCGCTTTCAATACATTCTAATGCTTTTAAAACAAATGTATTTTTTTTTTTTAGATGGGTAAAATGTGCTAATGAACAAATGCAATAAGGGGGGAAAAAAAACCCCATCTAATAGGCCGACTAGATGTACGTTTCCATATCAATGTTATTTAATTTTGAGACAGGCAGGTATCACTTGCGTGGGATTTTATTCATTTAAACTAGATATCGCTCCAAATGAGTGTTTGAAAATAAGTTTATGTGCTAGTAAGTTATGGGGCTTTAGACCGCAAATCAGTATTTACAAACCTAGACAGTGTATGCTGATGTTTTCAGAAGATTGAATAAAGATCCTTCTCCAATATGGTATGAAAGCCAATGTACGTGTAGCGTATATGTGTTTTACGTTTTACATATGTTTTTTAAAAAAAGTGCAAGAGTACACTCAAGTCTAACTTTAAAAGGCACAATAACATAATGAAATATAAATAATTTAAGGAAATATTTACACATTGGTGCTGTTCCATAAGACAGCCCCCAGACCTGGAAGACGCCTTCCATCCCATTTATTTGAATGAGTAAGTAGAATTCTTCTGGTTCCAGCAGCAGGCTTGGGGCATAGCTCTACGTGGTAAATCTGAGTCATAGTGTTTTTATAAGGTTCAAATCTTGTCTGAGAAAGGAATGCAATTGTAAAGGTGTATTCAGATTTTTACATATTTAAAAATGAAAGAGGGAAATTATGTAGGGAAAAAAAAAAAAAGGGAGGTGACGCTTTATAAAGAATACCACTTGCTAGACCAGTAATATAGAAAACAGGTAAGTAATTGTGGGGAATTGGGCAAAAGAATCCATATACAATTGTACATTGTATGAGTTGTGCAATTGGAGTGCGAGCAAAGTTGTGAGGCTGCCATGATTCCTAGATCTGAAAAAGAAATTAACTCTGAGTTTGCGTGAATAGTTCTGTTTTTCTATCCAGAGGTACAATATAACAGACGTATGCTGCACAGCATAAAGAGAATTATTGATGGTCACTGGTGCTCCTGGTTCAGGGATCCCTGTCAATACTCCAAAATCAGCAAACCAAATGGAAGCAGGGAGGGCACTACGGATTTCTGCAAAACTATTCGTCACGTCGAAATATTGGCTAAATAAATATTTTTGCAGAAATCCGTAGTGCCCTCCCTGCTTCCATTTGTTTTCTATCAAGAGCGCACGTCATTTTATGAATAAAGAATGGCTTATGTCCTGTGAATGTGCCTATGATTGTTCATGTACTAGTGGTGGCTAAAAGTGTTTTTTTTGTAACTGAACATGGGAATCCTTTTTGAAACATTACTAGAAAAATGTTTTAAATCTTTGTTTAAAAAGAAATCAAATGGAAACATGAGATAAGAAAGGGAAAGTAAAGATGTGGGTTATCGCGCAGCGTTTCCGTCTGTTTGAGTCTGCAGCGGTAAATGCACGGTCAGGGTGCAGAATCGCACGTCTGAGCTCTGCGAATCTCGGAGTAAGGACTTGTTGCTTCCTTAAATCAAAGTAAGGTTGTGTATTTGAGAAATAGACTGAACCACCATCACATTTCTGGCTATGTTTTTAATCTTTTGTTCTCGATCTTAATATTTCCTGGAAGCAATTTTCCCCTTCAGAAATATCTGAAAGGCAAAAACTGGGGGGCAAGGGTCGCAAACAATGGGAAAGATATATATTGTGATATGTTTTTAATAAAAATAAAAAAAAGTATATATATATAAAAAAAAACAATGCACTCGCATACAGTGTATGAAATAAAAGGCTCATGTACTGTAATACTCCGAGAGCGAGTCATGTCTTGTACGATGGTGCTGGATACAAGCAGACTGTGTGCGGCCGGCTCCAGTGAATCGAGACAGAAGTGGCAGAGCAGCGGTCGATGGCCATTTTCTTAGACTGTAATTATTCACGATTTGGAGGACTTTATTACTTATTTACTATTTTCTAATTTGTATTTATGGAACACTGATTATATACTCGTTTTTAGTGCTTTAATTGTATATGGTTTGTCCTTTAGAAATAAGTCATATGCAATTTAAAATGTTAAACATTAATCGTATGATTATTCTACTTGGTCATTTCCTTAACAACATGTTTCAGATTTGCTGCTAATTGTTTTTCGTCATCCATGAAATAATATTTTAAATGAAAATCTTTATTTAGCACTGAAAATAACTTTCTTGGGAAGTTGACAGAAGCAGCTGCATTGATTTGGCTTGGAGAGTTTTTCTTTGCATCTATAGGGCACCAAGATACCTTGTAATCTGGGAGATTAGATTATTGACCTATCCAATAAAAATCTGAATTGGCCAATGACGCAATGGTCAAGTCAATGGCAGTTATTAAATAAGGCCCATAGTGGTAACACAACAACATCGCAATCATTCAAGTGGTAAAAAGATCCCCAGGGCAAATCACAATCACAGATACGCATGGTTGTGTTGGTTACATTATTCTTTCATCATATGAGTAAATCTGAAGGCTTGTTTAAATACTGGGAATACAATAGAAAATCGATATTAATTATCACTGTTACCATACTGTAACAGGGACTTATCCCTGTTTAAATAATGCAGCCTCAGAGCTCTGAGAATCCAACAGAGAGAGAGTTAATGGCAGCCACTAGTCTCCACCTGGACTAATGAGAGCTCTGTAAAAAGCCTCATGTGAGACACAGGAGAAAGATTCCTTAGCTCACATTTGGGCTGACAGAAGGAGAGCAGAGCACACAGACAATATTTTGAGCACAAAGGCTGTGCTGAGATCAAGACACCCAGACACCTATATTTCCTGGACACAGAGGACCCAGGAACTTGCCAGAGACTGAAATGGAGGGCTACCTGCTTAAGGTACTTCCTGAGACTTTGGGGTGATAGGCTGGTAATGGGAATATCCCTTCAGTCCTGCAGATGGGATCTGGGAAAGTAAGTTGGCCCTTACAAAGCAATAGGGGTTTGTTATTTTGTTGTTTTTGTAGGTTTTGCCTGGATATAGGAACAGGCTCAATAAAGTTAAGATATAATTGCACCCAAATCGGTCTCCATTATATGTACCTCTGCACACATCTCTTACACATACATACATAGTATTTTTTTTATTATTATTATAAAGCAGGGATATTCGGATGGTAGATTTGGCTCTAAATGCAGAGTTCAAATCCACTTTGGCTGTACCACAAAGAAGTCAATGGGAATAGATTTGTGCTTTTCCTTGTGCCTGGGCCCCATGGAGTTTTTTTCTCCTGGCTGCAAAACCAAGCAAAATAATGACGCCAAATTTATCAGAGGAAAAACTACAATGGTTTTCATTGGAAAATGTGGTTAAACCTGGTGCTATTTTTGGCACTGGTTTTGCAGCATTGTCTTTAGTAAAATGGTCGCTATAAGATGATTAGATTTACAGAAAATGAGCCGTTTACTGGTGCTGTTATGATGCATGTATTTAAAATATATTCAGGTTATCAGCGCATAGGATAAAAATGTTGTCATGGACATCTAGCAGACTAATAATGACTTTTGATGCAATGAAGTCCTTCCAGTTAGGTGTTTGGGCAATATGTGCATTGTTCAGTAGAAAATTATTTGAGAAAACCCTTGACCAGTCAGATCAGATATATTAAGATTATTATGTTTTTCACTAAACCCATTATAATCATTCGGGCCTATGTATCAATGCAAAGAAAAATGCACAAACGAACAATTTTTGCTCCAAAATAGTGTTGTATTTTAACAGGCTTGTTTCTCTAAAGTCTATTAGGTGCAGATAATTTAGCAAGAAAGTTGATGTAACCTCAGACCTGGCAGATGGTTTTTTACACCGGTTGCATGCATCTCATTATAATCAGTGTGTCATGTAACTCCTATTGACATCCCCAAAAACATAAGCTGAGAAACGGCATGGAGCAAAGATGTTGATACATTGGTGCAAAGAGGTGCAGCACAAAACTCACGTGGTATGTGCCAATTTAGCACCAAAATTGCCTTCGTCTCACTAGAACAGGGATGGCCAACCAGTGGCCCTTCAGTGCTTCATGTGCGGCCCCTGAGGAGCAAAAAAAGAAATACAAACCCGGTCGTTCTGACTGCAGACCGTGCCACAAAACCATAGAGACTTGGAAGAGAAGCTACAGGGCCCCCTAACCGGCTCCTGTGGAACAGCAACCCCTGCTGGGCTCCCAAGCAGCACGGGGTACAGCGAGTATACACCCTGTCTGCTGAGAGCTCCATGTGGGGCTGACTGTGAAAACTAGAGAGCAAGGTAAGGACAATCACCCCACTACCTCCCTTGTCCATCCTATCACCCCCCAACTGCCCTCATACCCCCCTTACACCCCACTACCCCATACCATCCACTCCAGCTTCTTTCTTGGTAAAATAAGATGTGTAATCATAGAATGAAGCACTGTGGTTGGTTATTGCGTCATGTGTGAATTATAGTGCACACAGATTAATAGCCTATTCTTAGTAATACATTGACTTTCATGTTTATCTTTAGCTTCACAGACATAATTACTAGTTTTCTGGCCAATCATAATTTCAAAGTGGTGATGTACAGCCACTGAAAAAAAAAGTAGATTAAAATAATTTTTCTCAGTATTGGAGGTTAAAAAGAAATACCTACACATTGTTTAAAAAAAATACAAATGTGAACGATACAAAAAGAAGACAACCTGTGAAAGGAACCTCTAAATTCATGACGTGTCGCTTTCATGAACTGGCGAAAAAGAGACAGGGTTACTTAATAATCTTCCTGTTGGTTTGCCTAAATTAATTAATAGCCTACAGACCAAATGGGTAGAAGAATATAGGAAAACTTTTTTTAAAGAAAAATTTATATAATCTGGTATTTAAAAAAGGGGTAAAGAGGAAATCCTTGGTTGCGAAGCACGTGGGGAGGAAGGTGCAGAAACTTGGGAGGATGGCCTGTAGTTCAGTCATGGTACTTTGTGACGTCACTGGAAAGGCGAAACCCGGAAGTGGAATCGCGTGTAAGCGCTCCCTGGTGAGAAGATGCCGGTAACTCTATATTCTGCATAACAAATAGATTTTAATATTGTGAATGAGATATTCTCTAGAAGTTCAGCTTTTAAATATGAAGTATATTGCACTATGATCTCCTTTTTGTGACTGTCTTTCTGAGGCTTTCCAACAGAGCAAGAATTTAGAGGAGAAGCAGAGAGAGGTGGCCAAAGAGACATCTGCGAGATAAGATAAAAGGCTCCTAAACAAGCGTTTACTTGATATTTTCTTCTTATTCCCCCCACGTTTTCCCTACTGTATATTATTTTACTTGCGGCCATTTGATTTGAAAGAATTCCTTAGATTTTAGATGCAGCATCTAGACTACAGGGAAAGTTGATAGATATAGCACATTTCATATCACGGTATTATATTATACACTTTTTGTAGTTTTCTTTGTATTTCATGTACATTTTATAGTTATCTCTTTTTAGGTAGGCCCTAGGTATTTGGTGTTTCTAAATTAATGTAGCAATTGTAGTACATTTGGATTTTGCATAGTATTGTACATCAGTGCCCTAAACTTAATTTGAGATTTCTCTTTTTAGGATTTCTTTCTACAGTTTCCTACTGTTTTTTTATATCATCGTTGTAGAGGGAAAAGTCATTAACTACATTCTTTTAGTACTGAGGAAAAGGCGATTAAATGTTCAATTTGATATTACTGTATTTAAAAATCATACTTAATGAGTATTATGTTTTGGTAACTAAACTATGACTAGATAGGCACTTAATGAGTTTTTAAATAGAAATATCAAGAAATTCCAAGTCAAAAGGTGCCTTTAGTGAGTTTTTGCCAGAAATGCAAGTTTTACCTCTGCAATGACGATATTCTTTTCAGATGGCTAAAATCAAGGCCCTGAAATGATTCTTCCCCTATCCATTTTCATCGTTAAGCACCATTAATATTACTTTACAAATTGTATCCTGTAATGCTAAAATGTAGCTCACTTATTCATAGTATGTCTTCTGATGTAGGAGAAAGAGGTAACTTTTGCGATGTTTAGAATTTCAACATTTCCACGTGTTAAATATGGAACAATCTGTAGGGCTTTCTGTATATGTTCTTTATTGCACTGAAATATAGTAAATAAGCTTATGGTGTGGGGTAGTAAGATGTGATCTTTCAAACTACGTAGGCGCACAATTCTGCTGAAATTAAAAGTACAGAGAGCATGAATAAAATCCATATTTACGAAGCAGTGCCATTCTGTAAGACACCACCCTGCACTAGAATATGTCATGTGTAGTGTTGCTTGCAGATTGTTGCATTAAAGTTTTGTTGCTGTTCGACCTAGCAACAAGCTAGGATTGGCTATTAGCCGGGTTTCCTGGTTAAGGGTCAAGTGCAAATAGAGCAATTTGGATGAGACCAGGGCACAGAGTAGGGCAGACAGCTAGTCCTAATCAAGGCGCCTGTGACTGCTACAATGTAATATTAAGATTATATTGAGTTTACTTTTCAGCCTGCTTTTCTCTCGGCTACAGAATCTGCACAAGTTTTGTGAATACACAGATCTCACACACAACATTAGTAAACATGGGCTGTAGCCTCTGCAAAGTAAAGAATAGCAAATCGCATCTTCCAACTACCAAGGGGTCAATAGTTTTGTTTGGGGCAGAGCTGCGACATATGTAAGAACAGTTTCTTGCATCTGATGCAGAGTTTTAGACTTATGCCAATTCAGTTGTGGAGGATATTTGAGGGCAAATAAAAGGCAAAAAGAACGCCGCAGTGTAACGATGCGTGGAACACGCCCCCTGCGGCGTGTTCCTTCCTTACCTGTTTACTTCTGATCGCCGCCCTCTAGCTGCGAGTCAAGATCCTGTGTCTTTAAGGATTCTGAAGCAAGCAACACCATCTTGCTTTCTGGCAAACCCTGCCCTCTTTCTCCTGACAGGAAGTAAGCCTCTCTTTGACTTTCTCTTTGCATTTAGTCTTTTGCTACCAGCCCTGGTGCCTGCTAGTACTCATCGCATACTGTTCCTGTCTGGACCTCCTTGGGACCTTTACTTATCTCCTGTGGATTCCGGAAGACTGGGACAGTCACTCATACTACTGAGGTTAGTTTATCATCGGGTAGTGTAGGTACCTGCTTAGTAGGGTTCACCTTGACGTGGTAGCAGTCTTATAATTCCTTGGCCAATGGATTAGACTAAGAACCCTTATGTTATGTTTAGTTTCCCTGCACCTTGCTGTTTCTGTCACTATGCCTTTAAGAAGTCTGGACGTTCTCCAAGAAGCAGTCCTTCTCTGGATGTTACCTTGTGCTCTGGACTCCATGTTTCCTGGTTTCCGTTTCCAGACTCCTGTGCTTAAGCATTGGCTTCCCGCAACCCCCGCGTTGGTGCCTGAGAGCGCACGCACTCCCGCTCTGCTGTCAGAGCGTGCGCGCACGTGCAGCTAGATCACCTGTGTCTCTGAGCACGCACCTCACCTCCGGATGTGTCACGCATTCTCATGCGCGCGGCGCGGTCACGTGACTGCGTGCGCTGATCCCCAGCTGCACGTCAACTTGCTCCCTTCGTATACCCTGCGGCCTCCCCACCTCGCTAGCGGGTCCTTCCCTGCGCTTGTGAGGAGAGCACAAGCGTGACACGCAGAATGTGATACATCTCATTATTATCTGTGCACCATATAACTCCCCCCCCCCCCACAACTCCTCTTACTAAGGCCTGGGACATAGTGCCTAAAACAGTGCGGAGGCGCGCTGAGGCTCAGGGAAAGTGGTGCTTTCCCTGGCCTTACACAGCGTGCCGTCTGTGGGCGTGTGGGGGGCGGGTCTGGGGGCGGGCCAGTGATGTCACGGTGCTGGTTCGCCCTCATTGGGCGAACCGCTCACGTGACCGGCCCTGCGCTCCGGCGAGCGCCAAATTTGAAACCATCTTGAGACGCACGCTTCCCCAAGCGTGCGGGCGCGTGCGCGAGCACCTGCTAAAGCCGCTCTCATTGCGGCTGCAGGGGCTCAGTGCCGAGTGTGAGCACGGCTCAGCCTTGCTCACACCACTATGTCCCAGTAACACTCCCCAAGGTGCAAGCTATGGCAGATGGAGCAAAATGCCTTTGCATACAGTAGGTGCATGGTGAAAATGCCCACATTTTATGCCAAAATTGCCTTAATACATAGACCCCAAGTTGGTTACAAATGAATAATGCTCTATTGGTTACCAAGAAGAGAAATAAAAATGTATAATAGCTGTGAAAGTCATGATGACGATATTGTTGATCTCTTTCATGTAATGAATATTTAAATAGTGAAATATATCGTATTTATAAACTGATATCAAAATATTTGTGTTAAAATGAACAAAAATATTAAATCTTGTTTGATATTTCTAATTCTATAGAAAACGAAATGCTGTAGGTTTTAAATTATTGTAAGTTTAACATACCATACATACCTAGTTTATGTAGGTGGACTGTCCTGTTTTTGAGTGGACTTCATGTGGACAAAGTGTTATGTACAGCAGATGTAGAGCTGGAGACCGCAGACTCCCCAACGTGTCTAGTTATGACCTCAATGATCTGCTGTCACCACTTACCACTTATAGGAGCATAATTAATAAAGTGCAAGAATGCAGTTTCCAAGAAAAATTATTTGACACCACATTGTATTCTTTAAACCGTTCGTACATGTAAAAAGTCATTTTTAGGTTCTAGCTGGGCAAATCCATTCATTATAACACTTACACTTATTAACCTTTTCAACAAGTGGTGAGACGTTTTCAAAAAGGCATTACAAATGCAAAAATATGCAGCTATTTGGTTTTGATAGGTTAATTAATGCCGATAATATGGAAAGGGAGAAAGGAGATTCATGTTATACAGATTTTTTTTTGCCTCTCGGTGTTTTAAAGATCAGGCCATTTTTACTTCGCATATTCAAGAAAAGGGTTATACTGCACTGCTGAAATGTAACAATTGCTCTTTATTTAAAGTTAGTTTATTTAGGGTTTTTTTTCCTGCGTGACATTGTATAAATGTAACAATGAGATTACAGTTAAAAACATGTGAAATTTGCCAGTTGTGATTAAATTCATTTAGATGATACCTTTAAATTGTCCAAACTATTTCCTCTGTTTATGGTGCTAAATATTTAACATAACATATCATCTATATTATTATCGTTTATTTGTAAAGCGCCAAAATATTCCTCTACAGTGAGGTTACAGAGTGACATCAATGACATAAACAGAATGGCGTAAACAGATACAGAAGGGAATGAGAGCCCTGCTCATGAGAGGGAATAAGGGGCAATATTGAGACAAAAAGTAAAGTGACTGCTCCTTGTTGGGTGGAGTATGCCTCAGTATGGAGTATGCTTCAGTCGCACAGCTGGTACCGATGGGGTTGGGGGGTGGGAGGGGATGGTTGTTAGGGGTATACCAGATAAGGTTCCGTAAAAGTGAGTTTACAGAGAGTTTTTGAATGTCTGAAAGCTGGTCAAGAGTGTGATGGTACATAGTAGGGAATTCCAGAGAGGGGACAGCATGGGAGAAGTCTTGTAGGTGGGAGTGAGAGGAAGGTAATGAAATAGGAAGAGAGGTGGCTATTGTCAAGGGAGACCTGAACTCTTTCACGGGATCAAGCACCAGACAGCACGCAGAGATAAAAAAAAAATGGGCGTTTATTTTGGCCAGAGCCAACAGACACAACACGAAGTCACCTAACAGAGACTTACCTTGGCGTTTGTTGACAGGCTTAGGCATTATTTGATCAAAGGATGTAACTAAAAGTCTCCTTTATGTCATAGATTTACACATCATGTATATATATATATATTTATTTCACATATATTGTTAACCCATTAGGCAGAAGCGCAGGGATTCACTTTCCGTTTTTCACTATTGTATGGCCAATTTTTTCACCTAGCTGCATGCGCCTTACATGGATGAAGCGCAGGTGATCATATATTTGTTTTGCATTTCTGTTAGGCCGATATTAATTCTTAGCTGCATGCTCCTATGGGGGCCCAACTATTAAGGTGTAAATATATTTGGCCTAATTGCCTGCAAGTGCATATATAAGCAACTTGTGGGAGACTAACCCCTCCCTTTTCTAGGTATTTTCTCAGTATGGTCCCTGGATTACCACCATTCACTTCACATGTACAGTAAGTGTTCTCGCTGGTATTAACCAGTTTTAACTGCACTAGGTTATATAAGCACATGCTTGGACATTTTAACCCCATTTGGGGCATTTTCACATAACACTAGTTGCAGTCAGTGTAGGGACCTCCCTATGAGACTTACCTTGGCGTTTGGCGGCAGGCTTAGGCATTATGTGATCAAAGGATGTAACTAAATGTCTCCTTTATCTCATAGATTTGCACATCATGTATATATATTTATTTCACATATATTGTTAACCCATTAGGCAGAAGCGCAGGGATTCACTTTCTGTTTTTCACTATTGTATGGACAACATGAAGTCACCTAACAGAGCTATACTCACTCTACACAGGGAATACAGGGGGAATCCTAACAGTCCTAGGTGCCTGGTGCCACCGAAATGGCTTACCTGGCACCGTTTCCTCTCCTGTGGGGGATTGGGAATTCCAGGCAGTGCTGAATGCAAGTCACAGGCAGGCAAGTTTAAATCCCCAGAAAGAGGTTTAGGCGGACGCTCCCACAAATACACGTGCAAGTGAACATAAATATGTATTAAGTAGCAAAAAGATTTAAATCACTTACAGTGGGGGAAAAATGTGTTTGTGACTCTAATCGCTATATAACAGACATAAATAGATGTGAACAAGATGTGTTACCAAAACAAGCGCTTAGATCAAATATTATTCTTAAAATGGAACACAACCCGTGATAGGTGTAAGTGAAACAATTATAAATAGTGACTAATAAATGTTAGTGATAGTCAAATGATACTTCGCAGCTCAAACCCTTAGGGGATTGGAATTCCTCAATCCCACATAAACAGTAGTCCAGGATATATGGGGAGCGCAGGTGTGTGCAAAATAAAAAACATACAAAATATAAAAAAAAAGTGTCCAAATAATATTTGGTAGTGTGGTGTCTTTGTGTCTCCAGTCTCAGAATGTGATGCTCATCTAGAGTCAAGTGTAAAGCTTGCGCGAGCCCACAAACAAGACCTGACCCGGGCACTGAGGTGGGAAGGACTATGCCACACACCCACAGTAGCGGGGGCGAGCCCAGAAGGTGGTTTGCAGCGTTGCTGGGTCTGGGTATGTAGAAAGGGTTAATCCAATACTTGCCGGGGTCCGTGGGTTGGAGAGGTACACGTAGTTGGAGTCTGTAAGCCTGTGGTCTGGGGTTGGAGAGGTACTCGTAGTCGTTATCCGTAAGCCAGGTCGGTACACGAGAGGTTAACTGCAGAGTACAAGACAAGACTGAGCTGGACAAGACAGGCACACGCAAAGGCTACACAAGGTTATGTTCAGCAAAGTATGACAGGAAGAGGCAGTCCTTTATAGCAGACAGGAACCAGTAGGAGAGGGGGCGGAGGCGGGGCCTCCACAGATGCCAAGGATAGGATTAGGAGACAAGGGCTCATAGCTAAACTTGCCACGCAGCTGGGGTTCGTTGCGCGCCGTCATGCGTGTACACCGCGCACAGCGGAGGTGCGGCGCGTTTGAGGAGGCTGAGCTATGCTCGGTGGCCGTGCGTAGAAGGAGCGGGTGCGCACGCGCTCTGTAACAGGAGCAGTGATGCGCACATCAGCGGGGGGGCCAGATCTTTGTCAGCTGCCGCTGCAGTACTATAGGTAAGCGAGGAGGGAGCGCGCTGCAAGGGACGCTTTCCCCGATTCCTCACATCAAGTAACCTTCCTTGATGGAGTTGACAAATCCAACATAGTGTAAACTTGTATAAATTTATCTATCACGTAAAGTAGAAATACAAAGAATTCCCCGATGAAGTGGCGTTATCGCTACGAAACGCGTAGGATTAATATTGTTTTTATAATTGCCTAGGTGCTGTTTTTAGTCTACCTTTAGGTTGCTTGTATACTGTGCCGTGTGTATCTATGCCGGTAACCCCGCCCCTGTTACGTATCACAGAGGCGTGACCACATTCAGCAGAGGCACTGCTGGCTTGCTGAGCACATTCATTACACTGTGCCTGTGTGTCTTAACGCCGGCTACTTTGCCCCTGTAACGGGCCACGAAGGAGTGACCGCTCTCACCGGAGTTATTGCTGGTTTGCTGAGCACACTCCAAGTGTTTCGTCGGGAGCTCCTTCCTGTTTTGAAATCATACCTTGGCGCTATATGTGCGGAGGGTACGCACAACTCTGTCTGTAACTACAGACTATATATCATCTTGTCAGTGGTGTGTTTACTGCACTTGAGAGTTTACATCTGCTCTCCACTTGGGACTGTGATACCATCTGATGCGGGGAAACTTCCTTGTTGAGATGAGTACTCCAAGATGGATTAACTACATCACCTGTGGATGAAGCCACCACCCCTGAAGAGCTGAGACGGAGTCCTGTTACCTTAAGGGCTACATACTAGAGGGCTCTGTTCCAGCTTGCTGCTTTGGGTTCTGTTGACTGGTAACTTGTGTGTATTTAACACACTCAATGCTCTTGTTTCTACTTTTTCATCTACGCAGAATACTTACCCAATTTTATTGTTAATTACATTTGATATACTTCACCATTTGCGTTTTTGCGCTGTTTTTTTATTCTGTTTCTCTAGTGTTTGGGGGTGCTGAGCCACCTTTCTATTACAGCTGCAGATGCTTTTTATGACACTTGTTACGGTTTTGTATGTATTGTACATATATATATATGTATAGTATAGTATAGTATAGTATAGTAAAACTTTTGCTTGCTTCATTCATTGTAACATCGCCGGAAGAAGAGATCAGTGTATCTCGAAAGCTCGCACAAATAAAAGCATTTCGTTAGCCACAGAACGGTATCAACTATTTATTTTTTGATTATATATATATATATATAGTTTTTCACTGTGTTGCTCTATTTAAACTTTAGAGCACAAGGGTATGTGCTAGCTGCACTTTACTCACATAAATCAAAAATTATCACTTAGTGGTGTTTAGATGCGCACTTCATTGTTCTACTAATGTCTACAATGTGTATACTGTACAGTATGTAGATAGAATAGGAATTGCCTATGCTTTGTATTAGGAGGAGGCACTTCTTTGAAAATAAAAAATTTTGGTATTAAGATGTGCAGATTAGGATGTTATTAGGTAAGGCTTGCAATTTATCAATTGTTCATGTCAGACAGTGTATATATACAGTAGTTGTAATAAGTGTGGGGGGAGGTATTGACTCCTGATGATGAGGACCAGTGAAACGCGTTGGGCCGAGATACCCCAGGAGCTGAATGCGCACCATCCTTTAGCAGGGAGCGACTGGAAGAGATGTGAGACACCAGGGAGAGTGGAGGGGTCTATCATGGCAGAGGTGGTGGGACCACAGCGTGACCACAATGTGGTGCCTAGGCATTTATATTTTATATGCATGTAAAGAATGTGCCAAATGTGAGTACATTAAAAGTAAATAATGAATACGCTTTTAAACTGATCTGCACTATGATAGCCTCAGGGTATAGATATAGAGGATATCTCCACATGGAACTACTTCTTCTCCCAAAAGACACAACACTAGCCTCAGTTTGGGTACGCACATTTTTTTTTCACTAGAACACTGAGTAGGAAATTCAGAGGAGCCAAGATTTCTATTCAGATAATCACCTTTCTCCTCTGTTAGTGTACTATTGTGTTTTTCTTTTTGGTGACATCTTATGCTCCCCTGGAATTGGAGAGAATACATGTAACAGAGCGAACTTTTAGAAACCGTTCCCACTGGAGGGTTTGAGCAACAATTTGATCACCATTTTTACACTTGTATTTGGCATAACTACACTTTTTAAATAAGTTATCTATTTATGTCTGATATATAGTGATTAGAGTCACAAACACATTTTTTCACACTGAGTGATTTTAATCTTTTTGCTACTTAATATATATTACTGTTTACTTGCACATGTATTTTGTGGGAACGCCATTCTAAACCTCTTTCTGGGTATTCACTATTCTGGTTTGGTGGCTGCACTCTCAGCACATTTAACATGGAGAACACTCCACCTAATTTAAATTGCCTGCTTCAGAAAGGCACACAGGCTTGTTTTGGGGTGTATCTGCCACAACCTCAGAGTACACCATTTAGTCCATCTACACGCCAGTCCAGGAATGATCTGTGAAACTGAGATCGGCCGCCCCTTTTCTAAATTCCTGTCTCCATAGGAAATCATGGAGAAAGAGTGGTGACCAACCAGAGTGAATGCTGCTATGGCAGAGCGAACTACATAGGCCAATCAGGACTGTGGCAAATTCAAACAAACTAACCCATGGGACCTGAGTCATTTGGGTTTTACACTAAAACCCCAGGGTCCAGTTTCAACTGGTTCCTCTTCTGGCGATGGATGACTCAGAGTCTGAGCTGAACAATGGCTCTGCTCTTAGTCACAGTTCCCCAGGCCTGAGTACACAACCCTCCAGTCCCAGTAATAGCCATTTCTCCAGACACAGCTGAACAAAGGATTTCTCAATCCTGCATGTCCAGAGACCTTGGCTATGCCACATTTTGATGCTTCCAGATACATTACACACAAAATAAAGGTTTACACTTATACATCAACGTGATATTTTTGGCCAGATGAGCCACAATAGCATGCATATACAAATGTAATATTAGAGCCTCATTGCCCATATCATCACAGATATGGGCAGAATGGATGGGGCATTTAGGGATATATATGGGGATGAGGGCTGAGATGTAAGGGGGGTGCAGCGTCATCAAGCTTTGTAAATCAGAATTAGGATTTTTAAATTCTAGAGGATATGGGAAGCCAGTGTAAAGATTTGCATAGTGGAGCAGCAGAAGTGGAATGGTGAGTGAGGTAGATCCATCAGGCAGCAGCATTTTGGATGGATTGAACTTGGGTCAGGCGGATGAGGAGAATGCCAACTAGATGGTTGCAGTAGTTAAGGCGGGACAGGATAAGTGCATAAATTAGGATTTTAGGTGCGTCATGAGTGAGAAAAGGGCGTATCCTAGCAATATTTCAGAGGTGAGGATTGCAGGACTTGGTGAGTGCTTGAATGTGAGGCATGGAGAGTGCAGAGTCAAAGATGACCCCTAGGCAGCAGGCTTGGTGTCTTGATAAGATTGTTGTACTATTGACATTGAGTTAGAGTTTGGGTGTAGGGGGTGACAGTGGAAGATGGAAAGATTAGTAATTCTGTTTTGGACATGTTAAGCTTCAGGTAACAGTTGGACATCCAGGAGAAGATTGCAGATAAGACAGTTGGTGACACGTGACGAGTGGGGGAGAGGTAGATTTGGGTGTCATCAGCATAGAGATGATACTGAAAGCCAAGAGAAGAGGTATAGAGTGAGAAGAATAGAGGACCAAGGACAGAGCCTTGTGGAACCCCAACAGAAAGAGGGAATGAAGAGGAAGAGACACCAGAGAAGGAAACATTGAAGTAGCGGCTGGATAGGTAAGATTTGAACCAAGAGAGGGCTGTGTCACAGATGCGAATGGAGTGTAAAGTGTGCAGGAGAAGGGGGTGATCGACTGTGTCGAAAGCAGTAGAGAGATCCAGGAGAATTTGTAAGGAGAAGTAGCCCTTAGACTTAGCTGGGAATATGTAATTGGCCACTTTTGTTAGTTCGATGGAGTGTAGAGGGCGGAAACCAGATTGCAAAGAGTCAAGCAGGGAGTCTGAAGTCGAGAACGTGTATTTTTATGCAATATAAAATGTAATATACGCTCTATTCTATATAATGACTAGCAGGCCACACGGGATAACCTAGAGGCAACTGATTTCCAAAGATCCCGGCTTCTCCACAGATGGTACCATTGCTACTTACCTTTGATGCTTAACTAGCTGTATTCCTATTATTTTTGTTTTTCCTGCTTATACTCTTTGGGGCGTTTTTCTTTAATTATGTGAAGATATCAGTGTACATCTCAGAGCTCCTGTATATGACAAAATGTGTATGGGGCTTTGTTTGCTTCACTAGAAACACGTTGACTTTCCTATGTACCGGCTAATAATGCACACGTGTTCGTGGAGCTGGCAAGAATTGGACACTCCCTGCTTGTGAAAATTTGAGGAGAGAGAGTGAATTGTATATTTTACTAAAAATATAGAGAATGACAAAATCTTAAAAATGTTGTGAACATTTTTAAGAACCAAATTCTGAGACATGTACACATCTAGTAAATAATCTGCTGTGATTTACATCAAGCTTAAAGGAAATTCACAATAAATTGAAAGAAAATTCACAAAAAGCCAATTGATCTGAGTTAGGGCAGAAAAAAGGATGAGCATTGGCAAAATAAATTATAGTTGATCAATACCTATACGTGCTTATCTGGGTGCTTATACACAAAAGCTTTGCTGTTAATAAGGCAACAATACATTTTAATTAGTTTGTTCATATCAATTGAATCAGTAGAGTCAACTGTTTGTTTGAATCAACTCCAGTTTTAGGAAGTAAATAAAGTATCCTTCAGATAACTACTTTTATTTCTACTAGAATTTGAAATAACAAATTTTACCAGAAAAAAAAGCGTTGTAACTGAAATATTTAACTACAATACGTACTGCAAAGAGATGAAGGGGTTTGTCAGAAACAACCCAGAATATAACAAGACAAGACAACATAATGACTGATATTTACCTTTCTCTAAGTTGTAAGAAATATCAATTTCATGATAAAACTCAATGTAATTAATAAGTAAACCATTGGAAAGGTGTATGTAAAAAAAGCAAAGAAAAGAGTGCTTTGTAGAACATCTAGAGATGTACTGTATACATATCATGACACAAATACAGAGAATTTAAAAGTACATTCAGTAGAAGGTGTAAAGCATAAATCATTAAACTTTTTGTTTAAATGTGTAACATTTGCACAACATTTTTAGAGACGGCAAATTGTGTAAGTTTGCATTTGACTTACATTTGCTGTGTACAGTGCATTCTTCTGTTGACTTTTCACATGAAGGAGTAACAGTCCCCGGTGTGACTGCAATGAGAATTAAAAATAGCAGACGGGAATACGAGATATATATCTTTCACTTTCTTAATTAGGCAGAAACAGTACGGCACAGGGTCTCTGGACCATGTGTAGAGGCAAACACAATTTGACATTATGTTTATTTTCATCACAGTATTTAAATACAAATCTGTTCTGTGAATAAAGCTAATTTACAATGACCTGATTGTGTTATTTTCTCTTCGTGTACTGCCTCCCATATTTCCAAAATGGCGCGATAATTGGTAACGCAAGAGAAGTATTCTGTTAATTTCAATATATTATATAACAGGAACAGGCAAGAAACGCTGCAGTAATCCATTAATACATATGTAAAGTCCCATCATTTGAGCAGGTTTGAGAAATTAGTCCCTTTGAAAAATGTGTTGTACTGAAAATACAAATGTACGACATAACTGGTGGTATCAATATAAAAAAGATACCATCCACATATAGCAATCACATCCAAAACGTATTGATCTGAACCATACGAGCCAATTTATTATTGTGAGATTGGCGTTTCAATGCAAAAATTCGCAATTTTGCATGGAAAAACATCTTGTCATTAACCACTTCGCTCATGTACAAACTGTGCAATTAGTGGGGGGGGGGGGAGTGGGAGGTAGCAATTTTGGTTTGTTAATTCTGTGCTATTAGCTAATTTGGTATGTAAATGAGCAAATCCCACCAAATTAAGTGCGAAATAGGAATTGACAGGTAATATCTTGCAAATTTTTCTCGGCTGACATATGATGACGAGATTGATTGATTGTTTTTTTTATATATATATATATATATATATATATGTATACATACAACAGTAGAAGAAGAGGGCACTCACGGTTAACCTCATCAGTCGCCTGGGTGCCCCAATGGAAAGATTCAAATGTAGATTGTAGAATAAACATGGCACTTCACAAGACTTATTTTATTCAAAAAGTGACCAACGATTTGGTCAAACACATAGGCCTTGATCAAGATGCACATACAGTGACAAACAACCCTTGTAATTGCTGTGAAGGGTACGCCATTTGGGCATCCAATGACATCCAGCAACTGTTGCTAAGAGACAAAACGTGTATAAACCTAACTAAAACAGAATGTGACTAAAATATGTATCCGTGACGGTTTCATTTACTGTCAACAATCAAAAATATCGAATAATATTTTTATCTATGATAAAAGCAAACTTATTGTACCTAATAAAATATACAAATGTAATTACCACCTCAAACAAACAGTGTAAACATCGTGAACTAGGGATGTACGGACTAGGACCGTGTAGCCGTGGTGAATTCGCCGCCGGTGCTCCACCGCAATGCAAGTCGTCGCCAGGGCTACTGACCATGGGGCACCCCGCCACTGAACATCTCGCTGCCGATCGGATCTCCCCACTGGTCGCTGCCATCTTTAAATGTCCAGATCCGCTTGGGTCTCCCCACCAGCTGCCTCCATTTTTAAAGGACCTCAACCACTGACCTCCCTGCTGGCAGCCATCATCTTTAAAAGTACTCAGCTGTCCGCCACTCTGATGCCATTTGTGAGCGTGCCAGTGTGTGCTCACAGCAGGACACTCCGTGCGCCTGCTAGCAGCCAGGACACATTTTTACATTTCCCAGTGGCTACTTGCATTGCGGCAGAGCGCTGGCGGTGATTTCACCCTGGCCACGCGTCCCATTCCGAGGCACGCAAAGGGCTGTGCATATAATAATTCATATTATGGTGTGTGTATATGTGTGTGTGTATCAAGTGCGGTAAAAATAAAAAGGGCGGACTAAATGTAGCACACTAGTCACTAATATTAAGTTATTAAGATTGTTCTAACCACTCTTGGTTATTACACTTATTTAAATATATACTCCTTTGTTATATGGAGGAGCGGCTCACTGAGTAAAGACACTGACTGGCACTGAGTTTGAAGCAGGGGCTCCTTGTGACCTTGGGCAAGCCACTTTATCTCTCTGTGCCAAAAACATAGATTGTAAGCTCTACGGGGCAGGGACTGTAAATCTACGGGGCAAAATTTCTGTAAATCGCTACATAAAACTAGCAGTGCTGTTCAAGAACAAACAATTATTAGTATAATTATTATGTATTTAGTTCTAATAAACCAAAGACAGAGGCCTAGTGCTATATCTAGATACAAGGTTTAGTGGTATAAGCGCTCAAGCACCAGATCCTCAGAGTAATATATAAACAAAGAATAAATAGCACACAGGATAAAAGGCTAGTGATATATGAGAGACTATATAACTCTCCAGTGTAATGACGTTCTGAAAAGGGACAACAAAACCCTGAAGGAAAAGAGAAATGGCACAAAGCCCACTCCTCAAAACCTCATTGGGATAGTCCCAGAACTGCTATAACAACAAATGAAAGCAATCATAATGTACTTACAGATAAATGCCTCTGTCCTGTGCCCCTAGTGAGGCGTGCTGCTGATGGTGAATGAAGCTATGCAAAAATAGAGAGTACAGCACACAGTCAAGAGAGTGGGTCCAAGATAGATATAAAAATATTATTTTATTAGGTCCATCAAGGAGTAGAAAAAGTGCAACGCGCACAAAACGTGTAGGAGGTCTGTTATACCTCTATTTTTGATGGACCTAATAAAATAATATTTTTATCTATTTTGGACCCACTCTCTCTGGGCTGTGCGCTGTACTCTCTATTTTTGCTAGTGCTACAGTATATCTAACTTGACATTTTATATAGTTACATACTTACCTGTATATCTTTTCTTAAGCAAGGGCCATTTAGTTCAATTCTTAGGCCAAAGAATGTTAAGGCTACAACCACTTTACGGTATGGCCCATCTGTAGGTCCTAACACTGCTGTACCTGCATAAGGCTCTCATAACCTCTCTCTGGGAGGGAGTGCTGTCTTAAATAGATCAATTTTACCACCCTCGTAGTGGGGATAAATATATGATTAAGGATCGCATTTTATGCACCACATGTAATATCATATTTATGATCAAATGTCCCTGCGGACTATGTTATGTAGGGAAAAGCACAAAAATGTTAAAAACGCGTTTTATAGAGCATAAGAGCAAAATCGGATTACATGCAGAGGACACTGTTCTCATAAAACATTGCGCAGATTTCAACCATACTACATCTTCTTTGCAAATTATGGGTATAGAACATGTTATGATAGCAAGAGGGGGGGAATGAAAAGGATACCATACTGCGACAACGAGAGGCTTATTGGACATTACATTGAATACAGTTCACCCATATGGGCTCAACGATTATTTATCCTTAAATAGTTTCATTGAAGAGCGATAATGCTTTTACTGCTGTTTGCTCCAGTTCTCCTTTTATGCTTAATATCTAGTAAATTACCTTTCGACAATCATACCTCCATTTTTAATTTTTATATTTACACTGATCACTATGGTTTTCATATCTGGGGTACATTTCTCCCCCTTTTTTCATGCATGAACCTCGAACAAAAAGTCACCATCACATCCCTATTGCAAGCTTATCTGGACATGGCATTAGTTACAAGCTACGCTCAACTTGCCATTAAGGGGTTAATGAGGAGCAACCGTCTCACGATGACATTGGAGCAACAACAAGCAAGAGAGGCACTCAATGGCTGTTTGCCAGTTGCTAAGCGACAAGGAGGAGTTGGATTTGCCGATTGATGACATCAACGGAGCGACATTACCCAGGAGGCAAGACCGCGGACGGTGGTTTCGTTGCCGAGGGTTACAGGATACAAGGAGGAGGAGCCATCGACTGATGATGTCAAAGGAGCGACGATAGCATAGATGCTAGCCGGATTAAGTTTTTGCGGTCCATATGAATATATGGGAACACTGTTAATAATATGCAATGCTTGCCAGAAGCTAAAATGACGGAGTATTAGGGTTAGGTGACTCATTGATGATATGACTTTTATTGCTGCATGTATAATTATGAAGGGAAGGGAGGTGGAGCCTTAATTATGTCAATGGATGATGAAGGCAGTTCCACATGTGTTTAAGCTGAACAATTAGAACAGGAAGCAACGTGGGTAATTATGGGTGTTATTTAAAGATTCATTGGTGTTCTGTTCATTAAGCCACTTTTTGCACTTGACAAAAACCTTCGGGTCGAAACGTTGTGTATGCTTTAATAAATCTCTTTATTTTGGAAATCCGTGTGCCCTATCTTCATTCCTTTTTGTATGCCGTGGATTGGATGCAGCCGATCGTACATTGATGGGAGCACCGGTAATTGTATCACTCTTTATCATATTGTGGTGTGCAGCATTTACTCTTTGCATGGACTTCTTGTGTATAGAGATATAACAGACTAAGTACATTGGGCCAGAGCTTTTGAGATGGCCCATTGGGGCAGCATGGGTGGGCAGTGTCTTTCTCTAAATACACCGTAGACATTTCCTGCAATGCTGCTCTACGGACTCCCACATTTTAGGCCAGAAGAATCGATCTCTTACTAATCCAAAGGTCTTATTCACCAACAGGTGTCCGTCCGTGATCATCGTGCAAGGATCGTAAGACAAGGCGTTGCAGATGCCGGAGCAGAAACAATTGTCGGTCAGGGTGATTGTGGTATGGGACGACCCGATAGAGGAGGCCGCGATTCATTTCAAATTTGTCCCATTCTCTCAGGAGGATGGCGACAGTATCAGGGGGGGCCCGTTTCACCATAGAGGGGTCATTTTTATGGAGGGCCTCACGGACAGCGTTAGCCACTGGATCACTTAAATGTGCTAGTACCAATTCTCTCCAAGTGAAGATGATATTTTGAGTGAGGCCCATGCCATTGGGGTGGCAGTAGGCATAAGGAAGCGCCTGGGGTCGACACCCTAAGGAATCAGCTACTCGCAACTCTTTCACAATGGCTGCAGGGAACCACATCGCTTTTATTCCGGGTCCAGGTATTTCTTCCCATGGACCATCATCTGATATCTCGCTCAGTCCTGGTCTTTTTGATAGGGCATCGGCCCCTATGTTTTAGGGCCCAGGCTTATATTTCAGGGTGAACTGATAGTTGGATAGAGCGGCCACCACCTGTGCCAGTAGCATCCAATTTGGCTGTTGTTTGGATATAAATCAGTGGATTATTGTCAGTTCGGACTTCAAAGGAAACCCCATACAGGTAATCATGGAGTTTCTCTACTACTGCCCATTTGGAGGCAAGGAATTCCAGTTTATGAACTGGATAGTTTTGCTCACTGGGTGTTAAACTTAGGCTCACGTAAGCCACTGGACGCAGACCAGCAGGATACTTCTGATGAAGCACGGCTCCTAGCCCATTGAAACTAGCATCCACATGGAGGATGTAGGGTTTTTCGGGGACTGCATAAGCCAATACTGGGGCTTCCATCAAGTTTTTTTTTACAACCGTTGAAAGATTGTTCGCAGGCCAATGTCAACCGATTGCCAAAGGGTGTTCGAGGAGTTCTTCTGTTGGGGCTCCTCCGGATAAACCTTCAGAAGGCTATTCAGTACCTTAGCCCTCTTGGAGTACCCTTCGATGAAGCAATGATAGTACCCGCAGAACCCTAGGTAGGATCGCAGCTCCATCACATTGGCAGGTCTCGGCCAACTCACCACGGCTTCCACCTTAGCTGGGTCGATAGCCACCCCGTCCGATGATAGTATGTGGCCTACGTAGGTGACTGACGTCTGCAAAATCGGCACTTATCCAGGGATAACTTCAGACCTTCCTTGCCCAATCAATCCAACACTTTCATGAGACACGCCTCGTGTTCTTCAAGGGTCTTTCCAAACACGATTATATCGTCCAGATAGAGCAAAACAGAAAAAGACGGTGTAAAACAGCGCTAATGAATCATAAAAATATGTACTAAGTGAAATAATTAGTGCAAATTATAAACAACTGGCAGCCAGGTAAAAACTGACCGTACAGTCAGTTAAGGACCATAGAAACAAAAAAGAAAAACCGGAGCCAAAAAAATAATAATAATGATAGAATGTCAATCAATTCCAAACCATAAAAGGTGAAGTCCAAATGAAAGTCCTTAGATGAACAGAAGAATTAAGCTGACGACTCTCCTCCCAGACCGTGCAATATGGAAAAGAAAGAAAACAGATTATGGTGCAGTATGCCTAATACTGTTGACTTTAAAACAGAACCAACTAACAACACATAACAGACAAGACAGACAACACAACAACACTAGCAAGGCTAAAATATATTGTTAAAAAGCTATTTTATTAACACAACTAATGCTAAGTTCCGGAGGTGGAATATCCAGGGGGGTAAAACTGAAACCCTACTCACAAGACCCTGGTTGGGTAAAAGCAGTTCACACTGAGATGGTGGTGTAGTCATCCAAAGATGGCGACTGGAGCTCCCTCACGGGCGTCCCCACGTGATATGGGTGGAAGATGAATCACTCGAACTGCAGGGCTTTCCGGCGGATGTGAGTTCACGCCCCTCACTGCTCCTGTTGCAACGCAATGTGATGTTCCCAATGCGAGTGTCCTCTCTCGCTGCTCTGCCCCTACGGCTCCACCAGCTAATGCCCAATGTCCTCCGTGAACAAAGATGAGCTTCTAAAAGCTCTTTGGAGGACTACACCACCATCTCAGTGTGAACTGCTTTTACCCAACCAGGGTCTTGTGAGTAGGATTTCAGTTTTACCCCCCTGGATATTCCACCTCCGGAACTTAGCATTAGTTGTGTTAATAAAATAGCTTTTTAACAATATATTTTAGCCTTGCTAGTGTTGTTGTGTTGTCTGTCTTGTCTGTTATGTGTTGTTAGTTGGTTCTGTTTTAAAGTCAACAGTATTAGGCATACTGCACCATAATCTGTTTTCTTTCTTTTCCATATTGCACGGTCTGGGAGGAGAGTCGTCAGCTTAATTCTTCTGTTCATCTAAGGACTTTCATTTGGACTTCACCTTTTATGGTTTGAAATTGATTGACATTCTATCATTATTATTATTTTTTGGCGCCGGTTTTTCTTTTTTGTCCAGATAGAGCAGACGATGGTTCATGTCCCTGATCGTCTTCTCCATCAATTATTGGAACAATGCAGGAGCACCGCAAATACCTTGGGACATTCTGATAAACTGGTAGCACCCAAGGGGGCAGACGAACGCTGTCTTCTCTTGATCTTCCGAGCTCATGGGGACTTGATAGTATCTCGACCTCAGGTCCAGCACGCTGAACAACTGACTTCCCGTCAGCACGTTGAGGATTTCCTCAATCCGTGGTAGCGTATACTGATCGGGAATGGTACGTCGATTCAGAGTTCGGTAGTTGTGAGTGGAGCTTTACATGAAGAGATGTATCTGATTGACTTAATATTGTCTGTGAAGTAGGTGACAAGTCTCAGAGTGGAGGGGGTGTAGGTGTAGTTGGCCACAGAAGGGATTTAAATGTGGCAAATTGGTATTGAGAGTTGGAGGACAAAGTTTGTAACACTGTATCCTCAGTATCCTCAATAACGTTTTATCAAAGCCCCCGAAGGGCGGAAAACGCGTCAGAGGATCCAGTGTTTTTAAACTTTTTTTGTGACTCTTATGCCTGAATAAAGGAATTGAATTATATCTGCCTACCAGCTTTTTTTCTACAGAAGCAGTGCTCATCCTATCCATTTATATACTTATCTACGTTCTGGATTTATGCATGCAGAGGAACAGATGTCTCTCCTGTCACACAAAAGGAGTGGGATCAGTGCGAGTATACCAGAATTGAAGGATTGCAGTGGTCTGCAGCTTGTATATCAGCCAGTGTGGTGTGACTACACAGCGAAGCCAGGGGATTGAACCGGTGCATTGAAAGAGGATTTACCGAGAGAAGATTTGCATATCCAGACTGTTAAGTG